>NC_056731.1:599807194-600107194 GCF_019279795.1 Protopterus annectens | reverse complement strand
TCTCTCACCTTTACATCCCAGTGTAAAGTTAAGAAAGGTAGTACTACCATTAAAGTCCTAAATAAAATTGTCGAGTTCTTGGAAACTGCCTGACCATATGAAAAATGAATATTCATAGAATCCAACATTACAAAATAAACTATTAGAACAAAGATTGTCATGTTCCCTACTGCTCATTACTGCATTAATGTACATGGTGCCATCCTGGCACCAATCTCTAATCCTCTTTTTTGCCTATAGCATTCTTTGTTAAACCCAAAAAAAGTGTTATCCAAGACAAGTTCTGTTAAAGTGCGTAAGGTACTAACAAAACTCTCATCTAACTTTATTGTTTTAATCATAAAATTCCTGAAATATTCAAACCCTTCTTATTTAGCTATACATGTATATAAAAAACTGATGTCTAAAGTAAACATACACGTTTCTTGGCCCAAAAAACAATACTGTCTTAATGAATCAAGTAATGCCATGAATCCCTAAGACAGAAACTTGAATTTTGTATAACTGGATTTATAAGAGTCTAAAAATATTCAAATAAACTCTGTTTTTGTGCCATTGTTGAAAATAATTGGTTTAAAAGATGGAAAAATGTCTTCAATACCAAACTTATGCATTTCTGGGATGCCCAAAAAAATCATTCAATTTTGCATCCACTTGTGCATCATATAGTCTAACAATGCTCAATCTTACTAAAACATACATTAATTTCATTGAAAAAAACAGGTTCATATATCTCAGGATCTGATAGAATACCAGACAGAACATTAATATAATCACCTATATATGTGTGTATATACATATATATATATATATATATATATATATATATATATATATATATATATAAAACATTAAGTGTGTATATCACATAGTCAAAGTTCCATAACTCCGAACACCTAATGGTCAAACCATTATGTTCAAAGTTACAGAATTTCGACTACGTAAAAAAAAAATAAAAAGCAACAGACAACAAAATAAACTGTTGGAAGCAGGGGGGCAAGCCCCACTGCACCCCCCACGTGGGGGGCTGCCCCCACCAAAAAGCAACAGACAACAAAATAAACTGTTGGAAGCAGGGGGGCAAGCCCCACTGCACCCCCCACGTGGGGGGCTGCCCCCACCCCCCACTACTTAAATATGCCAACTCCGAGATCACATCACATTGAACTGAATGGAAACCTACACTTATGCAGATTTCCATTCAAACGCTCTAACTTTTACAAATTCAAATTTATGGTCTCAACCATGTGGTTCAAACTTATAAAAGTTTGACTACGTGATAGGAATCCTAAAATATATACTATACATACTATATGTGTGTTTGCATGTGTGTGTGTGTGTGTGTGTGTGTGTGTATATATATGTATGTATGCATGTATGTATATATATATATATATATATATATATATATATATGATTCTGTGTGCAAGCATCTAAAAAACAAATAATCATCAAAATTATTGCTGTCACAAAAATGTCACAAAATTAAAAAGGAACAAAACACTCACATTATAAATATTGACCGAGCCATAAATGACCTAAGGGCCAGCCTCCCTGCATCCCCATACCATCAGACTTAAATATATCAACTTCAAGGTTACACCATATCCAACAAAGCAGATATTTCCATATAACTGGAAATTGTTGCCAGTGCTCATTAACAATACTGCCAGATGTAGCTTTCATAACTAGAGCCATTCATCATCATCATCTTTCTGCTGTTCCCGTTAAGGGTCGCCACAGTGGATTATCTGTTTCCATTTCTTCCTGTCCTCTGCATCTTGCTCTGTCACACCAACCACCTGCATGTCCTCTCTCACTACATCTGTAAACCTTACCTTAGGCCTTCCTCTTTTCCTGTTATCTGGTAGCTTCATCCTTAGCATCTTTTTCCCAATATACTCAGCATCCCTCCTCAGCACATGTCCAAACCAACATAATCTTGCCTCTCTGGCTTTGTCTCCTTTCCAAATTGGGCTGACCCTCTAATATACTTATTCCTAATCTTATCCACCTTCGTCACACCCATTGCAAATCTTAACATCTTTAACTCTCCCACATCCAGCTCTAACTCATGCCTTTTTGTCAATGCCACTGTCCCCAATCCATATAACATAGCTGGTCTCACTACCCTCTTGTAGACCTCCCCTTTCACTCTTACTGGTACTTGTCTGTCACAAATCACTCCTGACACTCTTCTCCACCCACTCCATCCTGCCTGTACTCTCTTCTTCACCTCTCTTCCACACTAACCATTACTCTGAACTACTGATCCCAAGTATTTAAACTCATCCACCTTCGCCACTTCTAATTCCTTGCATCCTCACCATTCCTCTATCCTTCCTCTCATTCACACACATATATTCTGTCTTAGTCCTGCTGACCTTCATTCCTCTTCTCTCTAGAGCATATCTCCATCTCTCCAGGGTCTCTTCCACCTGTTCCCTTCTCTCACTACAGATCATAATGTCATCTACAAACATCATAATCCATGGGGACTCTTATCTGATCTCATCTGTCAACCTGTTAATCACCATTGCAAATAAGAAAGGGCTCAGATATGATCCTTGATGTAATCCCACCTCCACCTTAAACGCATCCATCACTCCCACTGCAGACCTCACCGCTTCACACTACCCTCGTACATATACTGTACCACTCTTACATACTTCTCTGACACTCCCAACTACCTCGTACTATACCACAACTCCTCTCTAGGTACCCTGTCATATGTTTTCTCTAAGTCTACAAAAACACAATGCATCTTCTTCTGACCTTCTCTGTACTCCTCCATCAACACTCTCAGAGCAAACATCGCATCTGTAGTGCTCTTTCCTGGCATGAAACCATACTTTGTTTGTGTCTTTCGGCTTTTCCTGGTTAGGGGTCGCCACAGCGGAACTCCGGTCCGCTAATGATTGGCAGTAGTATGATCACTAATCATCACGTCCCTTCTTAACCTAGCTTCCACTACTCTTTCCCATAATGTCATGCTGTGACTGATCAATTTAATCCCTCTGTAGTTACTACAGCTCTGCACGTCACCCTTATTCTTATAAATCGGTACCAAAACACTTTCTCCATTCCTCAGGCATCCTCTCACTTTCCAAAATTTCATTCAACAATCTGGGTAAAAAAACAGAATACTCCACTTAAAAAACTAACTTTAATGAAATAAAATAAGAAAATATGATGAAGCACTTTTCGTCCAGTCAAGTGACTGAACTTCTTCAGATAAAATTACAAACAATTAGCAGCATTTAAATATTGTACACACACCCTCCCATGTGATCATCCACCAATAAAATGTACCAGAACCACCGAGTGCACAATATGTGGGGAGCCAACAAAAAGAAAAAGTAAATAACTGCCCTAGAGGACTGATTTCATGCATTAAAAACAACAAAGAGGGTATGATAATTGCAAATAAAAATGGTGATTTTAAAATCTACAATTTTTCTTCATACGAAATGGACCATTTGTTAATTGAACTATTTTCTAAGGGGTTAACGTTCACACCTGCAAGACATTTTGACTTACATAGGACTTTAATAGATTTGAAACTGTATACTCAGAAGTTAAATCTGGCTGTAATGTTTGGTAATAACCCTATGGAATATAACGGATTGAAAGTGCCAAGTATTTATAACTCTCCCATTCATCCTTTATTAACACTTTTTGACCATATTTGTAAACTTGACCTTAGGTCTTTGTACAATCATGCTAAGAATCAAGTGAGTGACACATTTCTTAATGTATCAAAAACAGAAATGGAAGCATTGTGTGAATTAAGAACGCTACTAGTATGTATTCTTAAACCAGACAAGGGTAGTGGCTTAGTGTTAATGAACACAGATGACTATGTAGGGAGGATGCAAACAGTTGTGGATAGTGACACATACACCAAAGTAAGTTTAAACAAACTGAATATAGCATATAATCATATTAAATCATTTCTGAATGACTTATTTATTGATGAAATGGTGGATGTGCACACCTTTAACTACTTATCAACTCTTTCACCAAGAGTACCAGTCTTATTCAGCATTCCTAAAATATATAAGAGGGCATTAGTAGATGCCAGCTATTCCATAACATATGCTAGTGCAAAATTGGTGGACTCAATTTTGAAAATATATGTAGAACATGAAACACAGATTTGTGGGCATTCCTCTCCGCTATCAATGCACTTGAGTATAGGGAGGATCTGAACTTCCTTACAATAGACATTATTATTTATTTATTTTATTTTACATTTGTTAACCAGGCTAGTCTAACTGGATATATTTCCATTTTCAGTAGAGGCCCAGGAAGAAAAGCTCCAGTAGTAGCAAACAGAAATTAAAATTAATGTTGTTACATAGTAAATGAAAGGATTTCAATAAAAATACAAGTAATAATAAAACAGGTATTTACACTAGAAAAGTGACATATAGTGTAAGAGAAATTATTATACAGTATGATACTTGAGGAATTTCAGTACCTCAACAGGATAGAATATAGATCTGTATTTTTCAATACCACAAGCGGCAGGTATAGAATGGGTTGTAGGTAGATTGAGATGGCAGGAGGCTTTGAACTCCAAAGTCAGATTAATTGAAGCATTACTGGACATAATTTTATCAAATAATTACGTGATGTTTACCAATGAAATCTACCTCCAAAAAGTAGGGGTAGCAATGGGCTCACCATGCAGAGCGAGTTTCACTTACCTGGTGATGGCCCATTGGGAGCACCAATTTATTTTTAACCACACTGAAACTAAGGATTCAGTACAGTTTTACACTAGATTTCTTAATTATATTTTTATTATTTTTAAAGGTAATGTGGAATAGTACAACTGTTTTTTTTTTAAGTTTACAAGTAACTTTCATAGTGGGAAGATTGCATATTTGGATGTCGAACACAGCAAACATAAAAGAGACAATACACTGCAAGAATTTACTGTAAAAAAAAACATACTCTAATTCTTTGTTACATTTTACCAGCTCACACCCACTACACCAAAAAAGATCAGCAATTAAAGGTCCATTGGTGCGAGCTGCAAGAATGGTTACAGAAGACAGGGCATTCCTTGAAGAATGTGAAAATTTGAAACAGATGTTTTTATGTAGGGGTTACGCGGAATCATTAATTACACAACTAACAACTGAAGTACAACAGAAAAGGGGAAACGGTACTTATAGACCCATTCTATGTATAGGATGAACACCACGTACCGCTAATACTCCATTGAACATGGACAATGGGGACATGTATGTTCCTATAAATACAGGTCACATTGAACAAACTCAGAGAACATGCTTTACTATTAGCTTTATTACACCATTTAGTTTAGATGCTTACAGCATCAGGAATATATCAACAAAGAATTGAAATTTACTACTTACTGATAGGGAGTTAGTGAGTAAAATAGGCGAACACCCCATTACGATTTTTACAAGGGGTAGGAACATGAAAACCTTACTTGAGATGCGGAAACATACTACCAATAAGACACCATGAGTGTTTAAATGCGAATCATATAGGTTTTGTAAATATATGTCTTCTGGTTACACTTTCACTATTCATGACAAAACATATAAAGTTAATGGGTGATATAATTGCAATTCAAAATCAGTGATCTATTTAGCTCAATGTCAATCATGTTTAGCATTTTATGTCTGTAAAACTGACAGGAAAATGAGAGAAAGAGTGTATGAGCACACTTATAGTATCAGTAATGCTAAAACCGAGAATGCACTAGCGCAACATTGTGCAAGCCATACAACCCATGTATTTCATTTTAGAGTTATTGATCAAATAGTATGTGATGCCAAAGGGGGCCCTTTTTCACTACTACTGGAAAAACAAGAATTACTATGGCAGTTACGGTCAGATTCTTGCAGATATCCAGGTTTGAATGAAGTAACTTTGACTACATGTATTTTGAAGTTGAAAAGCCTCTTAAGATAATACTAAAAAAGATATTTATGTCAAGGAATTTATATATATGCAAAATATTGCTTGCTTGGTATTTCTTGTACACCTTTTATATGGTTTACAGTTTTACGAGGTAGTGTTAAGAATACAGGTTTTAGACAATATGTTTTACTTTATTGCATTCTGTGAACTTGCTCATCTAAAATTTCAAGACTTGTAAATACTGATGGCCTGGTTGAGTTTTTGGTACATTTTGTTGGTGGATGATCACATGGGAAGGTGTGTGTATGATATTTAAATACTGCTAATTGATTGTAATTTTATCTGAAGAAGTTCAGTCACTTGACTGGACGAAAAGCGCATATTTTCTTATTTTATTTCATTAAACTTAGTTTTTTAAGTGGAGTATTTTGTTTCCTTCATCAGCAGTTATTCATTCAGCTATGGTAGTGAGGAAATCTTCCTGTGTGACTCAACTTATAAGTAAAGGCATGGCATAAAATCAAAGGAAGTCATAGCGCCATTGTACTCAGCCCTCATCAGGCACATAATCAAGTACAATGTTCCCTTCTGCATGTACCTAACCAAGCACTTACACCAACTGGAGTGGCCCCAGAGGTTTCTCACTAAAAAAAAATGACAAAGTGTAAGACACATGCCTTATGCAGATCAACTAAAGGCCCTATCCCTTTACTCCATCTCATATCGTTTACTGAGAGGGAACTTCCACCTGACCTACAAGGCACTGACTGATCCAGCCCTAATGAAAATGTTACATATTTGCAAGAAAAATTATATGAGGGTTACGTGTTCCATAGTCCGGATCCTTATTTGTGACTAACAGAACTTGTAGGATAGACAGAGTCACATCCCAAAGGCTACATCGGCTATGGAATAAACTTCCCATCTTCGTAAAACAACACATATCTCTCATTCTCTTCAAAAATTTATTTTATTTATTTTATTTTACATTTGTTGACCGGGATAGTCCAACTGGACACATGTCCATTTTCAGCGGAGGCCCGGGGAGAAAAGCTCCAAATAGAACAAAAAGCTTACAATAATCTATAACAAATAGCATACGGTTGTTGATTATACAGTTAATACACAAATGGGAAACAAGTACACTAGGCTGTACAATAACAATTATAAAAAAGAAACAAGACCTTCAATTTGTTAGTTTCCTGTAGAGAAGTAGTTAGCTTAATGCTTAAGAGGATAGTAATATTCCTGTGGAAATGGATGGGGGAAAAATGGATTAGTCTGGATTAGAGCATTGGCAGAGCCAGTGGGATTTGAGGTGGTGGGAGAGTCCTTTCTTGAATGTATTTAGGGAGTTGGAAGTGGTGAGACTAGGTGGAAGAGAATTCCATCTTTGACCCACTGTGTTGGAAAACAGAGAGTCGCCTCCTGAGTTACGGGATTTGACTGTCTGAGCAAGTAATCTGTGTGATGATCTAAGGCTGTTTAGATTTGTGTAAGGGGTGATTAATCTACTCAGATCAGGGATGTTGTCCGGTTGAGAGAGTATTTTGTAAGGATTAGGTTGGGTAATTCCATCCAAAATAATTTGAATAAATGAATGGGGAACTGTAAATTCAATCCTGGGGTACTGCCCATGTCCCCAACGGACAGAGGCAGTTTGTAAAATTACTTAAGGTTCCAACACCCAAAGAAATACTACCCTGAGAGTACCCCATCCCATACACGGGGAATTAAGATATTGTTATATGCTGGGTGTTACTGGCTAGGCTTGTAAAGGCTCTTGTGCCATTACCATAATAATCACCTATGAACCTATTATGTCTGGATGGCAGCTATCACATCATCTGGCAATGGGAAAGTACAGGTTCCCCTAAAATGTGATAACCACATTATTCTCCAACTTTCACTTATCAAATTATTTTAAGATTTGTATCAGAAATAAACATTATTATTATTATTAGTATCCTCCTTTCCATAGTTATTTGCTGTTATGCTGTTATACTCCAAATGTTCTGTAACAAAAACAAACTGATATACTAAAAGGATCATCGTAAATTGCATTTCTCAGCAAATTATAGGCATTTTCTTACCTACTGTGTCTAAAGGTAATTATGATATGTCTGAAGACAAGGCTAATTAAACAGTGTCAGTATCATCGGCCTATGATCTTCTCTTAGGAGGTTTGCTCTATTTATGAGAGGGGTAGGGAAAAAAACATTAGAAAACTGTCAGACTTCGAAATCATGAGAAAAAATAGGACACATTGTATACCAACACAATGGCCTAGATTTCTTGCTTCTTTGGCATATTTTTGTATTAGCTATTACTTGCCTGAAATTAGGCACTTATTCTAGTTAAATATCTGGAAGGCTTGGCTTATTCATCCCAGTCCTGACCTTGGTGAAAGTGATGGATTAAAGTTGCATCCCAATTTGCATTTTGCGAATCTTCTGTTGCTTTCAGTATCCTAATCTCAGTGCTTCAGGGCAACCACATAAAAGTTCAAAACATACATCAGCAGTTAGTTCCTGGCATCCACACAAATAAAGACCACTGATATGTCTAACAGTTGCCATCAGAATTTGACTGTTAATTTAAATCTTATAAGACAACTGCAGATATTAATAGAACTGATGAGATTTCTGAAAAATGCTTAACGTGGCATCCAGAATGACTTTTAAGAATACAAAATATTAGGAGAAAAATCAACAGCCTAGATCAACTTTAACTGTGTTTTTCCCTAGACAATTTTCTGAGTGTTTTGCTTGGAAGTGACACAAACACAAAACAGGAGTGCATATGGCATACAAGTAAAACCCAAAGGCACATCATGGCACATTTAAATAGATTGCACAAGTAATGTTAGAGCATCACACAAAACCTGAAACCACTCAGCAGTGCAAAATGCATGAAGCAACGCAACTTAAAAGAAAACAAAAACACTCCGATTACATCATCAATACATGCACAAGAAACAAAAGCCACTCCAAAAATTGAGTCAACAATCTTTATTACCATAACATGATGAATGAGTCTGTGTGTGATTTCTTCTCTTATACATACATGTATATATGTCATCAGATCTATCTATATAAATACATATATATATATATATATATATACATATATATGTGTGTGTGTGTGTGTGTGTGTTCATCATATGTTCACTATAACGAACTTTTTTTGGAAGATTGTTTTGTCGAAATGACTGTTCATCACAGAATGTTAACATTTGTTTCGTGGGATTGCTATGCAATAGGGAGTGGGATTCTGCCCTTTCCCCATTGTTTTATAATTGTGGAGTTGGCATATATTATTAACATTGGGGCTACGGGATGTAGGTGGTCGATGTAGTGTATCCTGATTTAGTGAGATAGAAAGAAAAAAAATGTACAAGTCAAATAGTCTACTAACTTTATAATCCAAAAAATAGGTTGCCCAATGTAAATAAAGTTTTAATCACAAAATATGAGCACTTTTATCCTTTACAATCAAACCGTGGATTTCATCAAAACTATTTCACAAGATCAAATCATCCACTTAAATAACCCTTCCCATGACTGCATCATCATTAATTGTTCACCCAATAATTTAATGTAGATAAATTCCTAATGTTAACAATAAAAAATATGAAAAGAGAAACATTTATTTATTTGCATTGATTGGCCTCCTTTGTGGATTGTGAAGGTAGCAGAGTGCTTGACTTATGCATTTTCACTTTTAGTTATTTTTATTGCACATGATTTGCTGGATAATTTTCTTGATTTAGTGAGTCAGTACTGTAACCAAATATAACGTCTGTATATGTTTTTATATACAAATGTGTATCGAACTACATTTCTTCAGATCATGAAGCAATGAAAATATTTCAACAAACATATCTCTTCGAGTCTCAGTATATATTACCCATATTGTGTATGGAAAGGTGGAGCCCTTGTAGCAGCTGTTTCAAAAGTTTACAGAGTTCTCATTTTGATGAGTTGTGTTTCATGGGTTATGACAATCTAATAAACACAACTGTGATAAAAAAACAACATATAGAGCAATGGCAGCTTCCCCCATATATTTTTTTTCTACGGTGGAGCACTGATCAGAATGGATCAATTTGAAGTACATCCTGAATGAATACAACTAGAGTCACACACATAGCTATGGACAATACCAGAAATAATTTCTCATGGATGAACAGAAACAAAAACAATACATGCAAAATAGCCAACAGAGAAGTACATACTAGGATTATATGTAGTACTTACATACATGGATTCATTTCTAAAATTAGAACAATCACTCTGACAAGATGAGATGCACCAGGATAATCCAAGAAGAAATACATTTTATTACAGATTAATGTCTAAATGCTTTTTCAGTTCTGAAGCCAGGATATGGAATAAGAGAAGACTGCACTGTTGAGAGGTTAAGGTAAGAATGGTTAGGAGATGTGGGCTGCCCGATGGCACCTACAAATGGCTTGTTAGTAGAGATGTGCTTTGAACTGTAATCTACATTTGGAATTGGAAGATAGGTCTTGCTGGTAGAATAGAAGGAATTTCAAGAGTTTTGGTGCTACAATTGAAAAATACACATATGGTACAATGCAGTTTAGTATTGGGCTGGGGGCTGTTGATTGGAAACAACTTGCAAGGATGTAGGAAGATGTTTTAGTACTGAGTTTTGCTACACGAGGGAAGAATGTTTGAAGTGCAGGGATATGAAAAGAAGAAATAAGTATCCAACTGGGTTTTGAGAGAATAAAACACAGGTGTTTACAAGTGGGGTAATTTACGATTAATGTCATGTTTAATTTGTGAGGTCTGTATGGTAGAAATTTTTTTGATGGAAGTTCCAGCTAAAATGAACAGAACATAGTGAAGATGAGCAATAAGGATTCCCTTTCTGGTGCAGTTTTAGTAAGGAAAGATTTTCATAGCCCAGAACAGTCAAGAATTAATTTTTTTTTTCCTATATGAACTTACAAGTTATGGTCCAGTCAAATATGAAGTCTCAAGGGAAAGATCATGAGGACACATAGAAGGAAATACAATCAAAACAAATTACAATGGACCAGATACACAGGGTCGTTCAAGTCAGCACAGAAAACAGCAGATATTTCAGGTCTGTTGATTTCAAATAACATTGTTAACTTATCTTAATTTTAACTTCTGATGATGTTTTGTTACTGGAAAAGGGCTTACAATTTATACCTGCCAACAGTGACTGTACAGTTGAAGCGCTAACAGCGTTAAAAATCTTTGGCAGGAATCTTAAATTAAAATTAATGTTTAAGAACTCTTTATTTATGGAAGATATTTCCTAGAAGAAGTCTAGCACTTTTCTTCCTAATAGTTATCCTATAGTGGTTGCTTTTTTAAATGTTTGTGAACAAGAATTATGTGATTTATATCAACACAAAGAAAAGCATAAACTGTACAACTTAACCCTTCAAGAACATCAAGCCTTTATGAAGTCACAAGAAAATAATGACATTATAACTAAACAGGCTGGGCTATTGTAATAATGAATAAACAGGACTGTATTAGTTATAGGAGTGATTTTTTTACCAAATGAGAAAGTGTTTCTTAGGAGTGATATATCACGTATTAAAAGCTCATTTCAGATGTAAATATGACTATTTATGGGATGCAATTAGTGGCAACATTTACATAGGGTTAAGAGTTTTATACGTGATACTGGCAATTTTTTTGTTAAATTACATGAGTGGTTTAATTCTATGCAATGCTCTGAATTTTATAGGCGACTTTAGATTTTAATTCACTTTTTACTGTCATTCCCAACTTGTACGAACATGAAGCTGTATGTGACTTTTTATGCACGAACACAGTGATGCTTAGCAGGGAAATCAGTAATATTTGTCAACTGTTTGAATTACATTACCAATAATGTCCTTATTTTTGATGCTCAGTAAGCAAACTGAAAGTGTTGCTATGGGTACGGCAACTGCCAATACCTATGCAAACATTGTTTTAAATCAGTGGGAGAATGAATATATTTTTATCCTAGTATAGAACTTAGTTCAAAAGTACTATTTCTTAAATTATTTGTGGATGATATTTTTTTGGTATGGAACATATGTTTTGGTTTGTCTTTTTTGTTTCAAAGACCAACTACTTTTACTCTGCTCACAAAGCTAAATCCAATGCATCTGCTGTGATGGACTGTGTTGGAACCAGAAGTGAGAATGTGAGATCTAGAACTGGAATCTGAGTTGTCAAGGGATGTTATTCCTGGGACCATAAACACTGTAGGTATCATTGGAGTTCTCATGTGGAGACTTGCAAAAGGTGTCAAAGATGCCAAAGACCCAGAAGTGTGAAAAAAAAGTCCTTTGCTGAGATGGTAGACTGAGTGGAAAAACTCTGGAATAGATCTAAATACAGATGTATTTTTCATGTAGAAGAAAAGTGGGTTGAACTGAGGTGTCCAGGAGACACCCCAGGAAAAGAATCCAGTGAAAAGGAATCAGACAAGACTTCTCTAAGTTTTCTTGGAATCACAGTCTGTGTAAAAGATCCCTTACCCACCCATATGATTCTTCACACTTTGAAAAAGACTCTGCAAAATAAGTTGTTCTGTCTTTCGGCTTTTCCCTGTTAGGGGTCGCCACAGCGGAACTCCCTTCAATGAAGGTACGCCCATTTACGCATGTCTCCACGCAGAAGAAGATACTCTAGCTGAGAATCGAACTGAACAGCGTCTTACTGTGAGGTGACAACGCTACCGCAGCACCAAAGTAAGTCTTCTAAATAAGGACAAATGTGAATGCCTTGCAGGCTGCATTAGACTATGACTAGAACCAGACACTTTGTGAAGACTCCTGGAGCATTAGCAAAATCAAACAACAATATGATCCAGACACAGAAAAGCTTAAGAAACATCTTAGATCTGGATCTATAATAATGTGATGATATGCACCTTTTAAACCTAAGGTGACTAGAAAACTCAAATTAAGAATGAGGGGTAAAACGTGAACAGACAGCATTCTGAGCGTGGGTACTATCACAAAAAGATTCAGAAAGCAAATATATAGAACTAGTGTCCAATAATCTTCTTTCTTTCTTTCAGACCAGGAACATCCTGGAATAAAATTCTTCTCTTAACTGAGAAGGAGGGACAGCTTCTATTACCCCCTGAGCAGGCATATGCTGAATGACAGGAGGGAATAGAAGAGTCTGGTACAGTTTTCCACTCTCATCACACTTTTTAATAAAATCTGTAGCAGAAGAAGAACCTGGATGTTCATTGTGTTTCACTGTTGCAGTCATTACAATTGGGTTATCCTGCTGGCAGGCTACCCGCAGTCCGCTTGAATTCCTAAGTCTAGGTCCGGCGTCAGTAGCTGTCGCCTCCTCCCTGACGTCAGTGCGCCAGGGGTATAAAAGATGCAGATGACGCCGTTTTCTTCAGTCTTTCTTGCCGTGTGGTGCCAGAAGCAAAAGCAGTTCTCAAGTGCCAGTCGGCTGACTCCTGAGATGTTCGTGTTCGAATTTCAGATCCGAAGTCTTCATTTAAAGCTTTCCCATTGGGGAAACTTTTTTCTTGCTCCAGACCGATGTCAGAAAATGTTAATAATTGTATTTCTTGTGGGAAGCAAATACCCCATAAGGACTTCCATTCTTACTGTATTTCTTGCCTAGGCCCTGATCATGACATTGCTAATTGCCGGTTTTGTGCTAGATTTAACCAACGCACTATTAAGCGTCGGTACGATTTTGCATTTCACTACTTGGGCAGAAGATTTAATTACACGATGTCGTCGGATAGCCATCCGACTACCACAATTCACAAGAAACACAAAGAAAAAGAAATGGAGAGGCATCCGAGGTCCAAAACTGACGAAGAGGCTTCTTCTAAGCCAGTTGCCAGTTCGCCGGTTCTCAGTGAGGTGCTTTCGCAGCCCCTGACATCCGCTACTTTAGAGCCGCAGGCCGCTACTGACAACCACATGGAGCCGACTAGGCCGCTGGATACTCAAAGTATTGGAACCTCGGAAACTATCCCCTCAGATGGGTCCAGAGCCGCTGAGCAGGCATCGGCTTCTGAGGGTGTTTTCAGGCCTACACAGTTATATGTTAAAATGACTTCAGCTTCAAAGGCAAAGACTAAAGCACCTCTAAAGACAAAGAAACAAGTACAACAGCCCCATGGACAGGCCTCCATGTCTAAAAAACAGATGCTCAAAATTTACGAAGACCTAATTACTTTGATCAGGGGTTACCCATCCCCCTCCTGATAAGAGGCCTAGGCAAGAGAAAGAATATGAATCTTCAGATCAGGTTTCCATTTCTTCTAATTCCTCTTCTGAGCAGGAATACTCTCTTCCTCCTGTGAGGATTCTGATGCTGAAGAATCTATCCCTTCAGCCTCTCCTCGGGAGGATTATTTTTTTGGGGAACCCTGCATACCATGAGGGAGCATTTCCACTGGGAGAGCTAAGATTATTCAGAATCTAAGAAAAGGCTCAGAGACTTCCTTTTACTACCTCAGCACAGGCCCCTTGCTATTCCACATGTGTTAGACATTGTAGATGATGTATTTTCAGAGTCCAGTCTGGCTCCTGACTCTTTACACCTCCAGCTCCTGTTAAGCCAGACAGATACTACAGGGTTCCTGATTCACATAAATTTCTTTTTAAAAACCCTGCTGCTGACCCAGAAACTATCTCTCAGGGTCCCAAAGGGTTCAAGGCTTCCACTGCAAAAAACCCTACCCCCTCTGACAGGGATTCTAGGGAACTGGACAGATGGGGTAAAAAAATTTACACTTCTGCTACCTTGGCTATAAAAGGCTTTAAATTGTCAGTTTCATATGCTTAAATATCAACAATATATTATGTCACTGCTTAAACAGAAAATGTTGATAAATTCAAAATGTGCAGAAAACAAAGAAATGCAGGATTTATTGCATGCAGCTGAACAAGTGGGAAAACATACTTTGCAATGTGGTTTTGATTCTCTGGAGGCCTCCTGCAGGGCCGCTGTTACAGGTTCTGTCATTAGGAGGCATGCTTGGTTAAAGGAACAGAATCTGCCTGATCATGTTAAGGCAAAATTATTAGATGCTCCATTACAGCATGATACCTTGTTTAGTGTTAAAGCAGAAGAGGTTTTGAAGAAAATGGATGACAAAGCTAAATCTATGCAAACAGTCAAGGATTTCTTACGGGTTCAGCCTCCAAGATTTAGCAGGCACTGGCCTACAAAGAATTGGTCCTTTCCAGTGTCAGACAGGCCACAAAGAGGCATATACAGATATCCTAGAGGCAGATCCCAGCCCCAAGGCTCATACAGGTCTAATCAATGCGGTGCTTCTACCTCCAAAAGCAGAGAAGATAAACACAGACATACAGGAAACAGTCCCAATGACTTCCCCCTGCCAGCGCCAAGCACTTATCTTCTGACAGCTCCTTTAGGGGGAAAACTAGCACTTTTTTCTCAAAACTGGCACATAATCACCCAGGACAAATGGGTCTTGGACATAGTGTCACAAGATTACAGGTTCCACTTTCACACCCTGCCAAGGGCAAATGGTATGCCAGACCTGCCAAAAAATCAATGGGCAGAGGCACAAAAGCAAGTTTCATCCCTCATGGACATGAGGGCCATTCAACAAGTACCACAGCAAGAGTAGGGACAAGGATTTTACTCAAGACTTTTCTTGGTG
This sequence comes from Protopterus annectens, assembly GCF_019279795.1. Classification (NCBI taxonomy): domain Eukaryota; kingdom Metazoa; phylum Chordata; order Ceratodontiformes; family Protopteridae; genus Protopterus; species Protopterus annectens. Next base: position 600,091,606 of record NC_056731.1, on the reverse strand, counting down.
CCCAGAAAGGACAAAGCCTGGAGGCCTATACTGGACCTATCTATTCTAAACACATACTTGGATATTCCAAAATTCAAAATGTTGACTCTGCAGCAGCTTCTGCCCATGCTGGGCAAGAAGGCTTGGCTTGTAACTTTAGACCTAAAAGATGCATACCTGCATGTCCCAATCAGACAATCATGCAGAAGATACCTCAGATTCATAGCTGGCTCAATGCACTACCAATTCTCTGCACTGTCCTTTGGCTTATCTACTGTGCCCAGGGTCTTCACAAAATGCCTGGCACCAGTAATTGCATTTTGCAGACAAAGAGGAATACAAATATATCCTTACTTGGACAACTGCCTTATTCAAGCAGAGAACAAGGACATTCTGCTACAGCATCTGGCATTTGTAAAAAGATTACTGACATGCCTAGGGTACACAGTAAATGAAAATAAATCAAAACTAGTACCCTCTCAAGAGATAATATTCCTGGGTGCAAGCTTAAATACAACTGCCCAGATGGCTTATCTCATGCCAGACAAACAAAGGCAACTGACTACTTATTTCAAAATGTTGGCAACAAAGACCCAGTTATCTGCAAGAAAAATTCTGCAGGCTTTGGGCTTCATGGCAGCCTGCATTCTGCTAATTCCATATGCAAGACTGCATATGAGGAAACTACAATGGTATCTAAAAAGTGTTTGGACTCAACATTGCCACAGCCTGGAAACTATAATTACCCTCATTCCCTGCCTGCACCAGGAGTTTTGATGGTGGGCAAAGGCCTGTCACCACAACAACAGGCATCCATTCACTTTACCCCCAGCCAGGCAGACATTAACAACAGATGCATCAGATTATACCTGGAGGGTCCACATGGCAGGAAGATGTATTCAGGGCACATGGTCTGCAAGCCAAATGCATCTACATATCAATCAAAAAGAGATGCTAGCTGTTCAGAATGCCCTGACAGCCTTCAAGGATCTACTTCATCCAGGACAACAACTGATAAAGACGGACAATACTACAGTCATGTGGTACATAAACTAGCAGGGAGGTACACATTCCTACCCCTTTTGCAGACTAGCCATGACTTTGTGGGACACAGCATTGACTTACCAAGTACATCTGCAAGCACAATTCCTGCCAGGAAAGATAAACACTCTGGCAGACGAACTAAGCAGAAACCTCACAGATCCCCACAAGTGGAAATTGGATCCACAAGTCTTCAGCATGATAACAAGGAACTGGGGATGCCCAGACATAGATCTATTTGCCTCCCCTCACAACTGCCAAGTACAGTAATTCTGCACAAGGACTTATCACAAGCAAGCATGGAAAGTGGATGCTCTATCATTCAGCTGGAAAAACTTGACAGCATATGCCTTTCCTCCACTGCCTCTCCTCAACAAGGTACTCCTAAAGGTCAGACAAGAGAAGCCAAAAATGACACTGATTGCCCCAGACTGGCCCCACCAGCACTGGTACCCAATCCTAAGGAACTTGTCTCAATGCCCAGCCTGGACATTACCTCAAATTCCTCATTTACTGACACAACAAAACAATGCTCAGCCTGGACATTACCTCAAATTCCTCATTTACTGACCCAACAAAACAATCGGATCCTGCACAGCTAACTCAGGACCTTAAATCTGGCAGCTTGACAGATAATGTAGCCATTCAAAACACACCCCTCTCTAAAGTGGTGATGGATGTTATTTTGGAGGCCAGGAGGCCTAGTACCAGAAAATCTTATCTTATACAGAAAAATGGAAGAGATTCTGTGCTTGAAACCAGGCACAAGGAACTGACACGATTGTATCCCTCAGATTTTGCAATATTTAACCGAGATGCTGGACAAAGGCCTATCCTTTTCATCAATTAAGATTCATGTCTCTGCCATTTCAGCTCATTACAATACAGAGCCACCTATTTTTTCTCATCCATTTTTAAGGCAGTACCTCAGAGGCGCCAAAAACTTATGGCCTCCAAGGAGATCACCAATACCTGTATGGGACCTCAATTATGTCTTGGAAAAACTTACCCTGCCTCCTTTTGAGCTAGTTGCTACAGCTGATATAAACTTTTTTTTCATGGAAAACAGCTCTGCTCCTAGCAATAACCTCTGCAAGACAAATCTCAGAGCTACAGGCACTCATGGCTGTGGAACCTTTTATCATTTTCCATCCATATAGAGTTTCTCTAAGGACAAACCCGACTGTTATACCTAAGGTAGTGTCCAGTGTGGCCCTCAACCAAACTATTCATTTGCCTGCCTTTTACCCAAACCCACAGAATAAGGGTGAGAGACTTCTGCATTCTTTGGACATACACAGACAGCTGTGCTTCTACTTGGACAGAACCAAAGCTTTCAGAAAGACTGAGCAATTACTGGTGGCATATGCTGCAGGCTCACAAGGAAAGGCTATCTCAAAGCAGACTATTTCAAAGTGGATAGGCCACTGCATTCATTTCTGCTATTCACAACATGGCAAATCAGTGCCTAAGGACATTAGGCCACATTCAACCAGAGCAGCAGCCACTTCAGCAGCCTTCCTCAGAGGAGTACCAACCAAAGACATTTTAGAGGCAGCAACCTGGAGTTCAATGCACACTTTTACAAAGCACTATCACTTACCACTCTACTCTAAATCCAGGGCAGGCTTTGCCACTGCAGTTCTGCAGGGCCTCATAGCCACTCCTAGTCCTATTTAGCCCCAGCCTCCCAACCTTAGCTTTGGGATTCAACCCAATTGTAATGACTGCAACAGTGAAACACGATGAACATAGTGCAGTTGTGTACCTACCATAAATGTAGATGTTCGAGTGTATTCACTGTTGCAGTCCAGGTTACCCACCCGCCAACCCCCTTATTTTTGCTGGAACTTATCTTTACTTCTCTAATCTATACAACCTATGTGGTGTATTTGCTTGTAGGTGAAGGTAAAATATATCTTGGTACATGTATGTTTTATTTACATATTTTTAGCCTACCCTTTTGGGGGCACCTGACATCTGGGGCAAGAAAAACTGAAGAAAATGGCGTCAGCTGCATCTTTTATACTCCTGGTGCACTGACATCAGGGAGGAGGCGACAGCAACCGACGCCGGACCTAGACTTTGGAATTCAGGCCGACTGTGGGTAGCCTGCCAGCAGGATAACCCAATTGTAATGACTGCAACAGTGAATACACTCAAACATCTACATTTATGGCAGGTACACAACTGTACTTTCTCTATCCAGGGAACAATTCAAAAGTTTCATTTTTGATATCCTGTGGGAGGGTTTTAGAAGGCAGCTAGTCAAAACCACACAACAGTTCCAGTGGCAGCAACCTTGGAGGTGACATCAGCAGAATCATATGCCCATTTCAAAAAGTGGGTAGTCACTTGAGGCACAGAATAAAAGTCACATAAAACAGATTTCATAAATTTAACAAAAGCTTTCCCATCCTTGTCAGAAGGAGAGGGATTAGCATTAACCAAATGTTTAGCAGCAGCAGGATTCATGAAAGTAATAGCTGCTGGATCTGATCTTGGACAAGTGTATAAAGACTTAAAAGACTGACACATTTTATATAGTTTTGCTGCTTTTTGGTGGGCAGCAGGGTAGCTGTCTTGGAAATTTCAGGCTGTAAAAAAATCTTCCAAAGAAGACAGAACAGGAGGAATAGGAAGGAGTAGGTTCTGGAAATTCTAGTTGTAACAAATTATAACACTTCCTGACAGACTGAGAAACTTTTCCCTGCTGAAGTAACTGACTCATTCTGGAAGACGTTAAAGAAAAAGAATCCTTCAAATGTACTGTCCAAAACCGCATTCTCACCAGATTCTGAATCATAGTTCTGTGGAGACAGTGCACAATCTATGCCTTCAGAATAATTCTATGAGTCAAACTACTGAATCTCTTCCAGAAAGGAAGAACCACTTTTTTCTTTTACCAGAAAAAGCTGCATAGGAAGAGTTAAGAGCCTTCACTATACCCTGAGTTAAGCACAAGAAATTACTTATGTCCAAGATAACTAGAGCATGAGGAGACATCTGTGTAAGTTTTTGTTTCCTTTTGACAAAAATATATGAAGAAGCAGACTCATTTTACCAGCAAAAACCTCCCTAGTGATGGGCACAGCTTTCTAATTAAACAGAGTGGCATTCTCTCCCTGAACCAACAAGAGTTGCTGTTCCTTGCCTATCAAGGGCACCCCAACAGACACAGTGGGCATATCTAACCCTAGTCCATGGTGGCTGAAGGGACTACACCAGCAGGACCCGAAGAAAAAGGTGACTGGTCCAAGGAACCAGTTTTAGCCACAGTAGAGCTACCCAGTTGCAACTTAATGCACTTCCTCAGTCTGCTGTGGTGGCAAAATTCACTTAAATTTATTTTTTTCATAGCTTGGATATGATTTAGTCAAAAAAGGTGTCTGATACCCAAGGAAGCTTGACAGCAATAGTCTGTAAAATAGATAAGATGAAAAAAGTAACTCTCCCCATTAAAACACGGTAAAAAGCACTTTAAGCACTTACCCTGGCCCCCAAAAGTAAAATAACACACTTTAACAATGGAAAATAGTTTAAAGGAATTCAATTTTTTAACACAAAAGTAAAAAAGTGACGCTCCTTTTTAAAAGTGTACAAAAGTTGCCAGTCATTTAAAAACACTTTCTCCTAGCATAATTAATTAAGCTTTAAAGAAAAAAATAGGTTTCCTGTCATAAGAAGTAGTTTACGTTTTTATTTGAAGGGATCTTATCTATCCAGATATGGAAGAGCATTAGCCAACCATCAATCCTCGAAAGCCTGCAGAAGAGCAGTCTAACTGGTGTCAGGAAAGTAATGAAAGGCTTGGAACGCAAGCCTGACTCCTAGCACAGCTCTTGGGTAGGTAGAAGCTGCCCTTAAAGGTTTGGAAGCTGACCAGCTATGTCTTTAGCAGGATATAATCTATATAGCTTAGGCTATTGCAGCAGTGATCCTCGTGAAGAACATCTGAATTTAATGTGTACAAATTCTCTCTCTCTCTAAGACAAGAGGTTATCCCCTATATTTCTACAGCAACTTTCTTATCTGTTCCCCTAAAATGCAGAATGCTTTGCAAAGGCAACATGTATATGCAGCTTGTTAAAAAGTACTAAGTGAATAAAGTTGCAGATTGAGTCTTACAATGACAAACTATATATGAATCAGTGAACATAACCTTCAAAACTTAAGTCTATATGTATTTGCAGGTCTGACGATATGACTTCAGTTAGCTGGGCACATGCTTATAGCAATCATATACAGGGGATATAAAAAAATGTACAAACCTCTGTTAAAATGCCAGGATTTTGTGATATAAAAAAACGAGACCACAATAAATCATTTCAAAACTTTTCCCACCTTTAATATGACCTATAACCCATACAATTTAATTGAAAAACAAACAAATCTTTTAGGGGAATAAATATAAAAAAAATGTACAATAAGCTGGTTACATAAGTGTGCACACCCTTAAACTAATACTTTATTGAAGCACCTTTTGATTTAATCACGGCATTCAGTCTTCTTGGGTACACACCTGCAATCAATTAAAGAGACTCTGATTAACCCCAAATAAAGTTAAACTGTCCTAGTAGGCTTTTCCTGAGATTTACTCAGTTGCCTGCTTCAAGAAAAGCCATGGTTCACAGAGAGCTTACAAAGCATCAACGGGATTTTACTGTTGAAAGGTATCAGTCAGGAGAAGGGTACAAAACAATTTCCACAGCATTGGATATACCATGGAACACAATGAAGACAGCTATCAAAAAATGAAGAAAATATGGAACAGTGATGTTGCAAAGAACTGGACGTCCCTCCAAAATTGATGAAAAGACAAGATGAAAACTGGTCAGAGAGGCTGCCAAGAGACCTACAGCAACACTGAAGGAGCTGCAGGAATTTCCGGCAAGTACTGGCTGTGTAATACATGTGACAACAATCTCTCGTTCTCTCCATATGCCTGGGGGTGTTACCATAGCAGTGGTCTGACCAGTGAGTGTACAACAGAGTGCATCTGAATAACAGTGTTACATGTGAGGCCCTGTGTTATGCATGCAAACATTTGTAACGTGTAAACAATTGTAGATGCACAGCAGACAAATACCTCCACTGTCATTCTAATATGCCTGCATATCTGAAGTACCTAGAGGGAACAAATGCAGTGCTATTTGCAGCCTTTCTACATCCTGTATTTGCAAAAATGTGGTAGTCACAATCATTATGTTTAATACCCTGACATATCTCCCACTGTAACATGCCAGGGTTTACCATTTAGGACATTGTGCCCACTCCTCTGGTGCCTTCATCATCTCCATGCAAGGACACTAAGAAATCTTCCTCATGAGGCTGAGAGGAAACCTTCCTTTCCAGTGGCCAGTCTCTGTGTCACTAAGTTACCTGCCTTCTTGTAGGCTCAGTTGATTAAGTCACTGATACATGTCTGACAATGTTTTACTGTGCAGTTCTGCCTGCCAGTAACACTGATGACAGGGATAGTCTCCCAGACATTGCCCCATAGAGAATGGTGAGCAAACCCTCACCCCAAAGGTGCTGCTTGTACGTCGTGAGTGCCTGTACCAGCACATTATTCTAGGCCTTGCTGAAGCTGTCCGACTTCTGCCTCCTCCTCCCTGAGAGTTATGATGACAGCTATAAAAACAGGAAACATTGCTGTAGGTTAATGACTACCGAGAACAGTATGCTGCCATTTACAAACAGTGGATTGTCATTCGCATACATAATACATATTTACACAGGGATAGGAACTCAGTTTTTGTAACAGATATTACTATGGACACTGGGGTATTACAATGATGTCCCAGACAAGAGGCAGGGACAGACATGTGCATATAACCAGCTGGGGTGGATGCCACACTAAGGGCCACAGGAATAGACAGGTGAAAGGCAGGTTTCACAATCAGCATGGGTAGGGGTCACAGGTGACAGTGGGCTACTAAGCTATGATATCAGATTTACATGAGGAAGCTCATTCAGGTTGCCCTTAAGCATATGCATACATGTAGGACATACAAGGTTAGAAAGTGAAAGGTAGCTACAGGGTACATATGAAGATACATACATTTCTTATAAACTATATATGCAAGTATAGGTTGAAGGCAGCTGCCATGCATAGTGGTATATGTACCTATGCAGTGTTGCAAGGCAAGGGTTAACATGCAAAACAGGCCTGAGAAATGTATCTTCCCACAATACTGCAGAACATTGCATACCTCTTCAGGGTTGTGTATTCTTGAAACTGAACTTCTCCACTGCCAGAAAGTCACATCAAACTGAAGTATTAGTGCAGCTGCTGTTCCTCTTTTGCTGCTCAGCCTGGTGTTTAAAACAATGACAGTATACAACAGCTTGTGCACAGTATGAATTCATATGAGGGAGGGTTCTGTGTAAATCTATGAATCACTATACTGAATGAACCATATGGGGAACATAATGCCCCCCCCCCCCCAAGTTGCACTAAATGCTACTATTATGCCATATGTGAGGATTCATACAAAGTGTCTAAGTGTGAATGGATTCACTTTAGAACATTGAAAGCCCATAACATTGAAATTCAAGACATTATGAGCAAAATCTTGAAAACTCAAAACATTGAATCCCATAACACTGAAAAAACATAGGAAACCAACATTTGATATATGCCAGCACAACTACACACATAAACAAAAAAAAAACAACCATATTACACTCCTCCAAATATAAACAGGGGGGGCACGCCCTCCTGCACCCCCATGTGGGGGCCCCCCTGCTACTTAAACATATCAACTCCGAGATCGTACTACACAGAACAAAACACAAACATACCATTCCACACTTCATGACTGCCTGTTTAAGCTGCAAAATCTATCCTCAACCTTCTCTTAGAAACACTGCTGCACTGTTAAAACATTACACATTACTGTATATCTGTCTGATACTTACCGGAGTTTCACAGGTAACCTCAGTCATGTTCCCTTCTTACTTGCTATACTACAACATAACACATCTTAGTGTAGTATAGCGGGACCTCAGAGTTGATATATTTAAGTAGTAGGGTTGTGGAGGGTACAGGGGCTCTTGCCCCTGCGAATATTTGAAGAAGTGTAATACGGTTTGTTTTTTATTTGTTTCTGTATGTATCTGTGCTGGAATATAGTACATGTTGCTTTCCTGTGTTTTTTCAATGTTATGGGATTCAACATTTTGAGTTTTCAGTGTTTTGAATTTTCAAGATTTTGGTCTCCATGTTTTGAATTTCAATGTTACGGGCTTTCGATGTTCTAAAGTGAATCTGTGTGAACACATATTGTGCACTGCATGCTGTGAGGTGGTGCTAGGCTGTGCTGCTCACAATTCAGAAATCACATTTCTAGTGTGAGTCACAGGCTACCATTGTATTTCACATTAATGCACCTGATGGATGATAATGCAGAGTCCCATGCTGGGGGGGGGGGGGGATACTATACAAAGAAAATCATGCTCTATCTCCTAAAACATCAGTTCATAATGTGGTTACAAGGACCGTGTGTGGGTCCATTTAGTAAGCTGCATGCTTGATTCAACCGGGCGGATCTACTGACTGAAGCTACTTGCATCCCTAGGACTGGCACACAACGCTATGATGGCCTGACATGCTGCCACCCTGAAGATCTTTGACAGTAGAAAACAGAGGTTAAACATGAATGCCCTGAAAATTACAAAAAAGTGTTTAATAATGTCACTGGTTTTCAGACTAATTTTACAGTGTGCCTTTTCTATTTGGTATATCACTGTTTCTAGTAAAGGTTGTTTCCTGTGACAGACATCAGAATATTTCAGATATGTCACGGGGGGGGGGGGGTCTGTATCTGTGTTGTGCTTCTTGCATGTGTACATCATGTTACTACATATTATGGGGTAACACACAGTTCAGCTGTCATGCTGTGGGTGTTATGACAGGCTTTTGTTATGTTGTTAAGGGACTATGCCCTTGCTATGAGGCTGCAGGCACATCCTCACACTTCAGCGATTTTGCACTGACATACTGGATTGAGGCTTAGTTGTGAGACTTTGGAAACATATGCAGGTATCTGCTACCATACACTTATGTGCAAGGACTGTGGCTTAGTTGTGAGACTGTGGAGACCTTACCAGATTTCCACTGTCTTGCACACCCATAAGAGTTCATCTTTGCACTACTGTCGGTATCTTACACCTGTGTGTTCCTTTTATCTTATACCATAGGCAGATTGTGAGAGAGAGCAACCATGTTGGCTGCAATAGGAGGCAGCGCAGGAGTTTAGTACAGTGGGGTTAGTTTATTACTATATTGCTGGATATCTTCACTTATGTCTCCCTTCACACTGTGTCACCTCTTCAGGTCATTATGATTCCAATAAGATGCAAGTGCGACAGCAGCAACCCACCATGCCATGTCTGTGGCTGCAGTTATGGTGGGTGAGAACACTGGGACTGCCTTGCTAGGACAGCAGATTCAACTCTCTTAGGCAGGAAACCAGGCCATCTGTACTCCAGTATTTAAAGAACAAAAAATTTAATAAAACTGACCAAATCCCTGACTTAGTGAGCCTAAAACAGTAAGTGAAATTTATTACAACTGCATCAGTGAGCCCAAAAAGTACAGTTGTGTACACTTATCATAAATGTAGATGTTAGAGTGTATTCACTATTGCAAGCAGTAGCCCACAGTCGGCCTGATTAACAGTGTCTTTGGTCCTGCGTCAGTTGTTGTCTCTTCTTCCATGACGTCAGGTCATCAAGGGTATAAAACACGCAGCCGACACCATTACATCAGTTTTTCTTGCCCCAGATGTCAGGTGCCCCCTAATGGGAAGCAATTAAATCTATAAATATACAAGGTTATACCTCCAACAAAAAAGCAAATACACGAAAAAGCTTTTAAGCATAGTAAAGGAGAGAAGAGGTATAGCCAAAAGAAGGCTGGGGGCTGGAGGGAGGGTAACCAGGACTGCAACAGTGAATACACTCGAACATATACATTTATGGTAAGTGTACACAACTGTACTGTGTTCTTCATGTTTCACTGTTGCAGTCATCACATTTGGGTATATTCCCAAAGCTAAGGATGGGAGGAGGAATTTAGATAGCATTAGGACCAGCTATAAGGCCCTGCAAGACTGCAGTGGCAAAGCCAGCTCTCAATTTAGAGAAAATTGGCAAATGGTAATGCTTGATGAAAGTATGTACAGAACTCCAGGTAGCAGCTTCTAGGATGTCTCTGGTAGGTACGCCTCTGAGAAAGGCTGTAGAGGTAGATGCAGCCCTGGTTGAATGGGGTCTGATCCCCACGTGGGATAGGTTTTCCATGGTGCTTATAACAGAAATGAATGCAATGGTCTATCCATTTAGAAATGGTTTGCTTTGAAATAGCCTTTCCCTCTGTCTCTGCAGCAAATGCCACCAGCAGTTGTTCAGATTTCCTTTGAGGTTTAGTCCTGTCCAAGTAGAATCTAAATTTTCTGTGCACATCTAAGGAGTGCAGTATCCATTCCCCTTTGTTCTGTGGATTAAGAAAGAAGGTTGGCAAATGAATGGACTAATTAAGGGCCACACTGGATACCACCTTGGGCATGAAAGAGGGTATGGTCCTGAGAGACACCCTGTCCGCATGAAAGATGATGAAAGGCTCCACTGCCATAACGGCCTGTAATTCAGATACCCTTCTTATTGAAGTGATTGCTAAAAGGAAAGCTGTTTTCCAAGAAAGGAATTTTAAATCTGCAGTAGCAGCTGGCTCAAAAGGAGGAAGGGTGAGTTTATCCAATACAAAGTTAAGGTCCCAGGCTGGAATTGGAGCTCTCCTGGGTGGCCTTACATTTTTGGCCCCTCTAAGGAACTGCTTGAGCAGTGGATGAGAGAAGAGGGGAGGTTCTGTGTTATAATGAGCTGAAATGGCTGAGGCATGAATTTTTATTGAGGAAAAAGACAGGCCCTTGTGAAGCATCTCAGTTAAGTTTTGTAAAATCTGAGGTAAATTGGGCACTGCTGTGCTTATCCCTTGAGACTGGTTCCAGGCACAGAATCTTTTCCATTTTTCAGCATAAGATTTTGTAGTACTAGGCCTCCTTGCCTCTAAAATATCCATCACTGATTTACTGAGGGATGGTAAAGGAGAGATTAGGTAATTAGCTAGGCTGCTAGGTTCAGTGTTTGAAGCTGAGGGTGCAGAATCTGGTTCTCCTGCTGAGACAGCAGGGTAGGAGTCTGAGGCAAGTGCCATGGGGCCAACGGGGACACAAAGCACAAGAGGGGGTACCAGTGCTGGTGTGGCCAATCTGGTGCAATCAAAATCGTCCTTGGTTTGTCTTGCTTGATCTTTAGTAGTACCTTGGAGAGCAGAGGCACAGTAGGAAAGGCATAAACTGATAGGTTTTTCCAGCTGAAGGACAGATCATCCACTTTCCAAGCTTGTCTGTGGGGAGTCCTTGTGCAAAATTTGTCCAATTGATAGTTCTGGTGGGAGGCAAACAGGTCTATATCTAGTCTCCCTCATTTGCTTGTCCACATGTTGAAAATCCTTGGTTCCAGTTTCCACTCGTGTGGGTCCATGAGGTTTCTGCTTAGTCCATCTGCCAGTGTATTTAGTTTCCCTGGCAGGAATTGAGCTTGTAGATGCACTTGGTAGCTCAAGGCTGTGTTCCACAATGCCATGGCTAGTCTGCAGAGGGAGTAAGAATGCATACCCCCCTGCTTGTTTATGTACCACATAACAGTGGTGTTGTCTGTCTTTACCATTAATTGTGCTGGAAAAATGTGGTCCTTGAAGGCTGTCAGAGCATTCTGTACAGCTAACATTTCTTTTTGATTGATATGCAGGTGCATTTGACTTGGGTTCCACTTGCCCTGAATGCACTTCCCTGCCAGGTGAGCCCCCCATGCATAGCCTGATGCATCTGTTGTTAGGGTTTGGGGAACAGGGGGTAGTGTGAATGGTAGTCCCTTGTTTTGGTGGCAGGCCTCTGCCCACCAAAGGAACTCTAGGCGTAGGCAAGGTATGATAGGAATCATTGCTTCTAGATACTGAGAATGTTGACACCATAAGCTTTTTAGATACCATTGCAGTTTCCTCATATGCAGTCTTGCATATGGAATTAGAAGAATGCAGGAGGCCATGAACCCTAAGGCTTGTAGTATTTGCCTTGCAGATAGCAGGGATTTTGTGGCCACTTGTTTGAAGTAGGTTGTCAAATGAATTTGTTTCTCTGGCTTGAGGAAAGCCATCTGAGAAGTTGTATTCAAGCTTGTTCCCAGAAATATAATTTGTTGACAGGGTAGCAGGTGTGATTTCTTTTCATTTATGGTGTACCCCAGACAAGTTACAAGTTGTACAAAGGCCAGATGATTCAAAAGTATGTCCTGGCTTTCTGCCTGAATTAGATAATCACCCAGGTATGGGGATATTTGAATATTTATTTGCCTGCAAAATGTAATAACTGGAGCTAGGCACTTTGTGAATACCCTGGGCGCAGTAGATAAGCCAAAGGGCAGTGCCGAGAATTGATAGTGCGTGTAGCCTGCTTTGAAGCGTAGGTATGTTCTCTGCAAAAGTCCCTGAATGGGATGTGCAGGTATGCTTCCTTTAAATCTAGTGTTGCCAACCAGGCATCTTTGCCTAGCATAGGAAGCAACTGGTGAAGAGTCAGCATCTTGAATTTTGGAATCAACAAAAAGGTGTTTAGAGTAGACAGGTCCAGGATAGGATGCCATGAATTGTCTTTTCTGGGTACCAGGAAAAGTCTTGAGTAGGAACCTTGTCCCTTTTCCTCTTCTGGTGCCAATTTAATAGCCCCTATGCTTAAGAGAGACAGAGTACTTGCTTTTGGGTCTCTGCCCACTGATTTGGAGGTAGATCCAGCCAACCGTTTAGAGTTGGTAATGTGTGGAAGTGAAATCTGTATCCTTGGGACACTATATTTAAAACAATTTGTCCTGGGTAATAAGTCCCCAGTTCTTTGCATGAAGTGCAATCTTTCCCCCAAAGGGGCAGTCAGTTGAGAAGTGCTTGGAAGTTTTAAAAAGAAGTCATTGAGACAGTTTACCATAGGGGGGAGTTTTACTACTCCCAGATTTGGAAGTGGAGGCCCTCCACTGCTTAGTCCTGTGCACCCCCTGGGACAGAAGCCTGGGTGCTCTGCTGGATCTGGGTTTGGACTGAGAAGGTCTGGCAGAGGCAGGAAAGGACCAATTCTTACAAGGCCAATGCCTACTAAATCTTGGAGGTTGTACTTGTAAAACATCTTTAAATGTTTGCATAGATTTAGCTTTTTCCTTCATCTTTTTAAGAACTTCTTCTGCCTTGTTGCCAAACAGGCGGTCCTGATTTAAGGGAGCATCCAGTAATTTTGCTTTAACATGATCTGGCAAGGACTGCTCCTTAAGCCAAGCATGCCTTCTAAGTACAGACCCAGTTACAGCAGCCCTGCAAGATGCCTCTACTGAATCAAAACCACACAGCAAAGTATGTTTTCCAACTTGTTCAGCAGAATGCATTAAATCCTGTAAATCCTTATTTTCAATGCAATCAGGAATCAACATCATTTTCTGTTTAAGCAATCCAGTAACATGCTGCTGATACTTTAACATGTGAAACTGGCAATTCAAGGCCCTAATAACCAAAGTTGCAGAAGTGTATACCTTCTTACCCCATCTATCCAACGCCCTGGAGTCTCTATCAGAGGGGGTAAGATTTTTGGCAGTAGTAGCTTTAATGGGTCCCTGTGAAATGGTTTCAGGATCCACAGTAGGATTTTTGAAAATGAACTTGTGAGAGTCAGGAACCCTATAATATCTATCAGGTTTTCTGGGAGCAGGAGGTAAAGAGTCAGGGGCCAAGCTAGATTCAGAAAAGGCATCATCAACAATGTCCAGTACAGGAGGTATAGCTAAAGACCTGTGCTGGGGCAGGAGTAAGAAATCCCTAAGCCTCTTTTTAGAATCAGAGAAATCCTGACTTTCCCAACGAAAATGCTCCCTGAGAGTATGCAAGGTTTCACCAAAAGAGAAATCCTCTGGGGGGGGGGGGGGGGGGGCAGAGGGAATAGAGTCTTCAGCATCAGAATCCTCATAGGTAGACAAGGGTAAATCCTGGTCATCAGAGGAAACAGAAATTTCAGAATCCTGGTCAAAAGTATCATAAGCAAACTCAGTCCTAGGTCTCTTAGAGGGGGAAGGTTGGCTTCCCCTGATTAAAGTAATAAGGTCTTCAGCCATTCTTATCATTTGTTTTTTTAGGCAAAGAGGCCTGACCATGCGGTCTGGGCGTCAGTTTTCTAAGCATGGTTCGAGTTTTAGACCTTGAAGAAGAAGACGACGGCAGTTGAATATCCAAGTCAGTAGGCCTGAATACACCCTCAGAAGCCGGTGCCTGCACAGTGGCTCCGGACCCATCCAAGGTAGAAACATCCACAGCTTCCACAGTTGAAGCATCTCGCGGCATACCGGACTCCGAATACGTTTCAGTAGAGGCCTGCAAATCTGAAGTAGCAAGTATCAGGGGCTGCGCAAGCACCTCACTGAGTACCGGTGAACTGGTAACTAGCTTAGCAGAAGCATCGTCGGCAGTGTCGGACCTAAGCGGCCTGTCTCTGTCTTTATCTTTCTGTTTTTTCGGAATGTCGGTAGTCGGATAGCTTACCGAAGACATATCAGGATAATTGAACCGAGCACCAAAATATTTAGAAGTGAAAATATACCAATGATGTGGTTTAAATAAGGCACAAAACCGACAGCGAGGTATGTCGCGGTCAAGGCCTAGGCAAGGAATACAGTATGAATGAAAATCTTTATGGGGTATTTGTTTTCCACAAGAAATGCAATTATTTACTTTTACTGACATCGGTTTAGAGCAAGAAAAAGTTTCCCCAGTGGGGTACTTAGCTTTTAGTTGAAGACTTTGGTTCTGAAACTCGAAAATGAAAATTTCAGGAGTCGGCCAACCGGCACTTGCAAACTGCTTCTGTTTCAGGCACCGCACGGCAAGAAAGACTGATGTAATGGCATCAGCTGCATGTTTTATACCCCTGACAACCTGACGCCATGGAAGAAGAGACAACAACCAACGCAGGACCCAAGACTATGTTAATCAGGCTGACTGAGGGCTACTGCAAGCAGATAACCCAAATGTGATGACTGCAACAGTGAAACACGAAGAACATCTACACCACGCATAAAGAAGTTGTCCATGGTAAATGACATGGTGTTGTATTAGGTTACTTTTGAATGCTATGCTACACAACAAAAGTGGGGCAAAAATTAATGTGCTTTCAAAAGAATGCCCTGAAATGGGGTTACAGATTACATGGACTTTGATGGAGTGAAAAAAAGATGTTACTCTTCAGATGTAAGCGATTACTGTATTTTTAATACCAATAAGAGCTTAAATGTAAGACAGTAAATATATTATTAAACTGTGATTCGAGCTGGATAATAATAGTAAAACAGAAGTGAGATAAATTTTATTTATTTATTTTTTAATTTATTTAGCATTTGTTGACTGGGAAAGTCTGACTAGGACAAAGTCTATTTTCAGAGAAGGCCCAGGGAGAAATGTTCCAGATGCATGTCTTACGGTTGATATTTAAAACAGTATTCCCTCTTAATATGTACGTAAAAGTGATCACAAAAGTTCAAACAAGCTCGTTACTGCAGTTGAATGTCATCTAGAAAATGATATTTTGTTTAAAAGCTGAAATATGAGTGTTTAAACTTAAACCAGTAGTTAACTTGCCAACACTGCCTCTGAAATACAATGCGCCAATCGCTGTTAAAAGTATAAGAAGAAAGCTTAGAGAGTGCACCAAAGACCTGCTCCCTATTGAAAGTTGGAGAGATTATGTTAGATTGAATTTCCTGGGTGATGGCTGGAGGTGGGGGAGGAGTGAAGATGGAGCTAGTAAATTTGCTATATTTTGTGGTGACATGAATGTAGCTGAATTTACCAACAGTTTGGCACACTATTGTGTGCTGCGTTTGAGGTTTTAGACATAGCGAAAGAAGGCCTTATGGTTGTTCTTGGCATGGATTATCTTTACCTTAAATTTTGCTTTGTTGGACATAATTACTCCTTTTAGTTGTCTATTCAGTTTGATGAAATAATTTTTAGCTTTTCTGGTGTTACAATTCCTGACTTTAGTTATGACTTTTTTTTCTTTTGTTGTATAACCTACTCCTACTTAATTTTGGCTTCCACCAGGGTGGTTTGTTATTTGAGTTAGTTTTTGGCTTACATCTAGTAGGTGTTATCTAGGTTTGGAGGGGCTTGACATTTTGACAGGTTATCATGTTAACAGAAGTTTGCTTTAGAGTAGTTTCTAACTGTTACAGGGTTAGCTGAGTTTACAGAACTGACTCTTGTTTCAAAGGAGACTGCTTTGTGGTCTGACGTTACAAAAGAAGACACAACATTGGAGAGGGGTGCAATGTTCTCCCATATATTTAAATACCAGGTCCAATATGTTTGTACCTCTAGCAGGCATATGCACTAATTGGTCCAGGGTGTTAGTGTTTACAAAGTCTAGGAATCTCTGTACCTGCAAATTTGGAGTCAAGTAGGATTCCCAGTTTATAAAGAGATAATTAAAGTCACCCACAAGTATGGTATTTGGTTGAATGGTGAGTTTCATCCATACATATAGGTAAAAGTATGAGCTATAGGTTTCATGGGACATGCATAGATTGCAGAAAACCAAAAATATATACTGGCAGGTTTTCCGCAGGTGAACTATGCATAAAATAAACAAAAGCACACAGAACCTGTGACTTGCATGGCAAAAATAAAATAAAAACAGCTTGTACCACAGAAACAAATAAGTTCTCCAGATTTATTGGCACAACAGTAAGTGCTTTCGCATCAAGTAAAACAATGCTTAATCAGACCAAGAAACAAGAATAAACATCTCTTAAATATAAAAGAGCAACCACTCCCAATCAAGTAAGCATTTTAAAACAGGAAATAAAAAAGCTAGAAGTAAAAATGCAACTAAGTACCTTTCTTCCATCATTCACATCATGCAGAGAATCGGAAGCACCTCGTCTCTCATGTACAACATCATAGCCATAAAAAATAGCTCTACTCAATACTTTAAAGTGACAGTAAATGAAAAGTAGGTAAAAACACATTTAACGCTCTAAAATTAATGCAATACAGGTTGCAATTTAAGTACAGGTTTCAGAGAAACAGCATCATTCAAACCTGGCGATTAATATGATTGTAATTCAAGTATCCAATTCTGCTCCCTGACTTCAGTAACATTTTTAATGTTACCACCTCTAGCACCCAACCTGACTATTTCTAAAACAAAAAAATTCAAATGTGTGTTGTTGCCGTAGTTCTTGTATATGCAAAGTAAGTGCACTGATGACATTACCATGTCTAATTTCCCCTAAATGTTCCAGGATCCTATCTTTTAGATACCATTTAGTTTTTCCAATATAAAAGGCATAGCAGTGTTGGCAGAATGCATAATAAATTACATTCACTGTCCTACAATCAGCATAAAAGGAGCAATCCATGCTATGGTGCTTGTTGGGGTGCTAAAATGCGTGTGTCAATGATATAAATTAACAAGCCTTGCAAACCCTACAAGGGAAGGTGCCAAGGTGAGATGAAAAAACTAAATTGTCACAGGACATAGCACTCTTATAACAGAGTTGTCTCTTCAAAGATAGACCATTGAGGAAACTAAACTTAGGTACTGTATCTATTATACCTTCAAGGTCTGGGCAACTCCGTAGAATATCCCAGTTCTTTTTCAAAATATCTGTGACCACATTAATTTCACTGGAGTATGTAAAAACACATCTAACAGTCCTTTTATCAGTGAATTCAGTTGCAGGTGTCACTTCTGACTCTGGTGTGCTCAAAAAGTAGGGTCTAGCTCCATTCTCTCTTGACTTAACTCTAGAAATACAATAATCTGTCTCTTCATTCATATAACCTCATTGTAAGAAACCCGTTTTCAATTCAAACAGTGCCTGTTCCAATGTGGTGTCATCTGTATGTAACCACAAGACCCTAAGACATTGTCCCCAAGGACATTCCTGGGGATATGTCTAGGATGCATGCTACCTTTATGTAATACTGAATTCTTTTTACAGGGTTTCTTGTACATCCTTTGTCTGTAGATGTTAATGTCTAAAAAAAAAAATCAATAGATTCTTAGGAAATCTTACTGCTAAAACTCAAAAAATCTGTAGATCCCTGCATATAAATAATAAACTCTTCTAATAAATCAACACTGGCTTGCCGTAACAAAAAATATCAACAAAATCCCTATAATGAATTATATGTTGAATAAACCCATTGTCTTTGAGAATCTTAGTTTGTTCCCAATATGCCAACACTAGGTTTGCGTAGCTATTGGCACAAGCTGTGCCCATAGCCACGCCAACCTTTTGCAAATAATAATCCTTTCCAAAGACAAACACATTATTCTCCAAAACCAATTCCAGAAGTGAGCATATCAATTCAATTTTACTAGTAGACATGGTTGTATGTTCTAACAAAAAAGACCTAACAAATTCTATACCCACTGCATTGGGAATTACAGTGAACAACGAAGTAATGTCCATAGTAACCAAAACGAGATCACCAGTGGTGGTTAAACCACTCATTTTACAATGTAGATCCATAAGAAAGTCTTTAGTGTCTTGTAAAACAGAGCTAACATTGTCAAGTATAGGTCTCAACATTTTCTCCAAATATATACACAAGGCCTCAGTGGACCATCTTCTAACTGATAGTATAGGTCACATAAGAGGATTATATAAGCATTTATGTATCTTTGAAGTCCATATAATACAGGGACAATGGGATTTTTAACAGAAAAATATCTGAATAAATCTTCATTAATTAAGCCTATAATCAATAAATTAAAAAGTAAAAATGAAATCCTATCAATCACACCTGTTAACTGCAACTTAGATATAGATTGGTAAATATTACTGTCACTAAGAAGATGGGTCATGGAATCCATATATTGATCAACATCAATGGCCACTATTCCCCCACCTTTGTCAGCTGGACGAATTTCAACAGATCTAAGATTTTTTAATTCTTGTAAGGCTATGCTTTCATCGGGTTTTAAATTATAAAAACCAACAGCATGTCTACCAGACAAAGCCCTTCTAATCTGTTCATCACATACATTAACATAGGTCTCAATGGTAGAATGCTTATCAGGGATGAAAGTGCTGGGTTTCTTAAATGGCACAGATGTTTCATTCTCATCATCAAACATGGTTGAAAGAGTCAAACTCCATGCAAACAATCTCAGATCAGTCAAAACTTGTGAAAGTTTGGATTTCTGAGGTGGAACAAATGACAAACCTTTATTGAGTACCTGTAGCTGTTTTGGCATAAGATGGATAGAAGAAATGTTTACCACAAGGTTGTTTAATTCTTGCTCTGTGTGTCCATTCAAGTGAATGTCTCCATGGACTGCTGCTTGTGGTGCACTCAGCCTTTCCTCGATTGACAATGCGATCTCCCCTATCTCTGTGCTGTGGTTATGGGGAGAGGTTCTGGTAGAGAAAAAGGATGGGTTGATTTCGACACTGCATTCATGGTCCCTGCTATGTTGCTATCCATATGAAGTTCCATTGGACTGATGGAGGTAGTCAATGCAGGGGAACTATCATTAGTGCTATCTGTCTGACCACTGGACAGTTGCTGTGAAGAACAAGGAGCTACATGTAAATCATTACCTAAACAATTTACAGATCCATGTATAGAGGGACCTGCCACCTCATTCAATTGTGATCTCAAAGTGTTTTTAGGCCTATAGATTGCTAAAAATGGTATGGGGCATTGTCTATGATAATAGGGATGTGGGAGGAACTCCAGTGTATCATCCTGTTTATTTATTTACTGACATTTATTGACTGGGAAAGTCCACTGGGTCGGAAACCCATTTTCAGTGGAGGCCTGGGAGAAAAGCTCTGATTACAATAAAGATTTCTACAACAAGATAATATTTACAAAAATAAACAGTATACAAAAAAAATTTATACAATTTCCTAGGGATTAGTAGTACACAGAGTAGAAAGTTTTGCAAATTAGGTATTAGTAGTACACATACAGTATAGCTGGGGAAAAAGACAGTAGATACATTTATAACAAGCAACTCATTTATGCACTTCAATACATGGGAATTTTAGAATTTAACCTAATACTGATTATAGAGACAAGATAGCGACTGACATACCTTATCTGACAGAAAAGTTAAGGGGTTTTACAAATTATTACTTGAAATCAAAAAGAGTAATACTAGTAAGCAAAGTCTTATAAATTGTTTATGGTGGTCTACAGTTTAAACAACCTACAGGTATGCTTGTTACTAATGTATATTGAGGCACCTCTACCTTTAGTCCTCGTCAGTGCAATTGCTAGTCTAAATGTGTGGAAGGCACTGAAACCTTGTACTGCCGAAGTACTCTCTACAACTTTAAACATTTCCCAGTAACTGCACAGATGTCCACATTCCCCATGGTGAGGTGAGCTTGGAGAAAGTGCAGTCTTTTGTTTAAACACCCTGCAGCGAGCAGTAACATATTTAGATTTCTTTGGATAGATTTTGCTAAGTTGGATGTTTTGTCAATTTAGCATTGCCTAAAAAAGGCTCTACTGGGGATGACAATGTTTTAGCCAATATTCAAAAGCCTGGAAGAGAAAGGTGCAGACCATCTTTTGTAAAGCAACATGGCATGTTAACCATGTCCTCCCATGCGGACACATATCCCCCTAGAATGGCACCAAAAACTAAAACAACTGTTAAAGTCAATCATCTTCTGTTCATATTGTGGCATCATCTTTAGTGAAGGTAGAATACTGCTCAATGCTAGGTACATTCCAGCCTGGGATACGTTCTGAGAATTCCATTATCTCTCTTCCTATAGTCTAAGGAAATATGTCTCAGGTCATTTACACCTACATGGACTATGACCGAGTCATAATGGTACCTGTGGTGCAATAACTTCAATGCATGTGGAACCTGGCAGATTCTGGCCCCTGATAGGCAACTGACTGCTATTTTCTCCTTGCTCAGCCTGGGGCAACACAGGGCATCATTAAGTCATATAATGGTTGTACTACGACTGCAGTCCTAGGTAGTGTATTGGCTTGCCTTATGGGCTTGGTAGTTGAGACTCCACTGGGTGTGGGTGTATGTGCATTGTCAGGTGTTGCTTCTGTTAAGTGCTTCTGGGTTTGCTGAGGATGATTTTTGCAGGTAGAATGTCTGTGAAGTTTTGGGGGCTTAAGAATTCTGCATTTAAGTGCATCAGCGTAAATAGGTCTGCAAGCAGGGTGAACACTGTGTGTGGTGGGTGTAGCATGTGTGTTTCTGACAACTAGATTATTATGAGTGTGTATGCTCAAGAGTTTTGTTGCTTTGATGATTAAATGGTTATCAGTGAACATTAGAAAATTGTTACATTGTATCAATATACTCATATCCACCAAACTGGCTGTTGAGAATTTGTGAACATGCTTATCCATGATATCAGGTCCATTATTGGCTAAGCTACAAGAGTATGATGCACAAGGAGTCAGGTGGACACTCAGTATTATGGATCTTTGGAAAACAGTGGGTAGGAAAAGTACTGAAATAGCTGACACAGCAGATAATAGCAATAAAAAGGGGAGGAAGGTGTTTTTTTTTAATTTTTATTGGATTTTCAATTTCTAAAATAATCACAACAATATTTACAGTCATAGATTTGTGAACAAAATAAATGAAAAAATTTCAACTAACCCTCACAAGGAAGGTGCTTTTGAAGTCAGATTACTACAAGGGGTGGAGATCAGAGACACAGCCTTTTAAAATCACAACAGGAGAAAGGTTGGAGGGTTGGGATAAACTTCAATCTGCAAGAAGCAGGTTTGCTAGAGAGGGATCTAATCAAATAAAGCCAGTATTGGAGCTCTAGTCTGTAGTGCTGCAGCAGTTAGCATTGCCGCCTTACAGCAAGAGGTTCTCCAGTTCAATTCGTAGCTGAGGTACCTTCTGTGTGGAGTCTGTATGTCCTCCCTGTGGTCGCATGGGTTTGCTCTGGGTACTCCGGTTCCCTCCCACATCCCAATGCTGCAGGTGGAATGGACACTATAAATTGGCCCTAGGTGTGAATGTGTGAGTATGTGTGCCTTCTGTGGAAGGTTGGATGCTGGGCTGGCAACTCGACACTTTAAAACTCCACTGCCAATCACTCTGTGGACCATTGTTCCACTGTGGCAACCCCTATTGAGAAAAGCCGAAAGGAGAAGATTGGAGGTCTAGTCCTATCACTCTGAGCTAGAAGTCAATGCCTCCAGGTAAGTTAGAATTTCAGGAACTTCAGCTTAACAGGGGGTGCTACAAACACAAAGAACAGGGGAACAGAAAAACACAGGAATGTAACTTTAAGCAGTTAAATGACAAGCAGAATATAAAACTTTACCAGCAAAACTGGAATATAAATAGCTGTAAAGCAATAAAACACCAATCCTCGAGCATAATAACCTCTGAGTAAGTTACTTAATCAGACAGCACTCCCAAGAAGAGTCTAAAAAAAGTCTGAAAAAGTTCCATGGAGATCAGTGCTATACCCTGGTAAACAAATACAAATAAAATAAACAGAAAAGAAAAGAAAACAGTAATCTACTGCAATTCTACCACAGACTTTGCAGAAATTTACCAGTAACACTGTAGAAAAAGTACAGCAATAAATGACTGCATGAGGCTCAAATCTGGCAGTAGTGCACTGGCTGCCACAACTGCAAATGAAACTACAAGACTAAGCCCCAGACAGGGTTTAAATATGAAGAACTAGCTTTCATAAGTAATTTTACTTTAGGTGACAGAAGTGCAGTATGACGGATAAACACAATCTTCCCACAACTGCAAATGAAATTACATTACTAGGGTCCCAGAACAAACTAAAAAGATGGCAACATATAACTTTTTGGATAAAACATGGGAAAAAGTATAACCACACAGGTCAATATAAGTCCAACTTAAAACATTTAAGAAGTATTGAGATAAAAACCAGTTTTCTTTCTTTTCTGATGAAAAACTTGCCTCTCACAGTTGAGGGCTTTCCATATCTTTCTGAGTCTTGCATAAAAAATATACCATTTGTATTCTCTGAAAGGATTGAAGACTAAGAACTACAAGGTTCTCTGATTTCATTGCTAGAATCCTGTGACATCAGATATGGATCAGCAAAGGATACCTATATAGTTATTTCTGTTACTCAATGACCCTGTAAAAATGTCAAGCTTCTGGAAAGGAGGAGAAAGGGACTCTTGTCACCAGTAATGCATTCTGGAACACATCTTCTTGGGCATCTAATACTAGAACAACTGCTAGTTGCATAGACTCAGGGAGACCAGTGAAGGTCATACATGTGCTGGGCTTCCACTGGAAGGTCTCCTTCATTGTATGAATGGTATCCTCAAAGGGGATGTCATCTGGTGGGACAGGGTGCCTTCAGTGTCTGAATCTAGATCATCAGCCAATGGAAACTTGCCCACATAAGCCAGCACACACTGGCTCTGGAGTCAGTGGAGCCTTGGGAGGAGTCACCCTTCTCTTTTTAGAAGGCAGTCCTAAAAAAAAATTAGTTTCTAGCTCAGGATTCTGGGACTTAAAGCAGGACATGATGTTTTCAGCCAGCTTGGCAAGTGAATCAGAAGAAGCCTGGGAGATGGTGTGAGCCGAAGCATTGCCTAACCTTTTATTTATTTTATTTTATTTTACATTTTATTTTACATTTGTTGACCGGGCTAGTCTGGCTGGATACATGTCCATTTTCAGCAGAGGCCCGAGGAGAAAAGCTCCACTATAAACTAAGTAAATTACAATAAGATAAAAATCTAATTATTCTAAGATATAACTACAATCAGAGAAATAGAAAAACATAGGACTGAGGATAAATTCAAAGAAAATCAAGTTAAAAATACGCAGATAATTAAATATCACATAATTGTGCAGAAAGTACATACTTAAAAACTCAACAGTAAAAGGAATAGAACTAATGTAGTGCAGAGATGAAAAAGAGTGGAGGAGACACAGGTTAGTCAGGTGTACTACAGGAACAAAGCCAATGATTTTGGAAGTATTGTTTAATTTTCTGTTTGAAAAGTGGCAAGGATGTAGTCAGAGTTATGTCACATGGTAAGAGATTCCAACTTCTACCTATTGTGTTACTGAAAAGGGAATCACCTGCTGTGTTGTTTTCCTTTATAGTTTTTGTCATGAGTTTACTAGATGAGCGAAGTGAGTTAAGATTGTTGTAAGGGATTAGAAGTTGTGAGAGTATAGGGGTATTGTCAGGTTGGTGTAGTATATTGTGGGCAATAGTGAGTTGAGGAATTATAATGTGGTTTTGAACTTCAAGCCAGCCTAGTTGTTTTAGGTTTATACAATGATGGGTCCTAAAGGGGTTACTAGTGGCGAAGCGAGCTATATTGTTATAGCAAGCAGCAAGTTTTTTTAGATTGGTTTTCTTTAGGTTTGTATAAATTGGGGAAGCATATAGGAGGGTAGATAGAAGGTGAGATTGTGCAATCTTGGTTCTGGTTGTTGGGGTTAGGAAAGGTTTGATACGATATAGGGAACCTATTTTTCTGTTAACTAACCTGATGTTGTTGTTAATGTGCTGGTCGAAGGAGAGATTATTGTCAATGGTTATTCCTAATAGTTTTGTAGTTGGATCAGGAGAGATGATAGTACCATTATTAGAGAAAATGGAGAAATTTAAGGGGGGAGACCGAGTGGTGGGGGTGAAGAGGAGAAGTTTTGTTTTTTTGGCATTTA
This sequence comes from Protopterus annectens, assembly GCF_019279795.1. NCBI lineage: Eukaryota > Metazoa > Chordata > Ceratodontiformes > Protopteridae > Protopterus > Protopterus annectens. Next base: position 600,066,791 of record NC_056731.1, on the reverse strand, counting down.
ATAGGAGAAAACGTCTAGAGAACCAAGTTTCTACAGTATTAAAGGTAGTTTGGGTCAGTGAGATCAGCTCAGTAGAGGAAGGTGCTGAGCAGATGAGGGTAGAATCATCTGCGTATTGTATGCAGGTTGCTTGCAGGATTGAAGTCTGAAGATCATTGATAAAAAGGGAGAACAGGAGTGGACCAAGAATGGAGCCCTGAGGAACTCCGATGGAAATGGGTAAGAGTGATGAGATATGGTTATCCCATATTACGGCTTGCTGTCTGTTGTTAAGATAAGATCTAAACCAATTAATGGCGACTTTGTCACAAGAGAGAGATTCAAGAATGTTTAGTAGGAGAGAGTGGTTGACCATGTCGAAAGCTTTAGAGAGATCAATGAAGAGTGGAAGAGAGTGTATTGTTGTTTCGATTTTTGTTGATAGTATCTACAAAGGAAAGAAGGGCAGTTGTGGTACTGTGGTGAGGTCTAAAGCCATGCTGACAGGTTGCAATTATATTGTGAAGAGAGAGGTAGTGAACAAGTTGCTGATGAATACATTTTTCCATGATTTTTGCAAGGGGTGAGAGAAGGGCAATTGGTCTAAAATTGGAGAGGTCAAGGGAGTTACCACCTTTATGAAGTGGGATTATGTAGGAGACTTTCCAGATGTCAGGGATAGTTCCCTCTTGGATAGTTCTGTTTATAAGTAAGGAAATAGGATAAGCAATTTCTTTGGCAGCTTTCTGAAGGAAGAGATGGGAGCTTGTCAGCAGAAGGGGTGCAAGGTTTCAGTTTGAGAATGAGTTTGTAGATGAAAGAAGTAGATATAGGTTTTAGAGAGAAGTTGTAGGAGGAGTTAGCTATATTAGATGGAATATTAGGGTTGTTGGTGTTCATTTGTTTTGCTAGGGATTGGATAGTTTCAGAGAAAAAAAGAGTTGAAAGCATTAGCAGTCTGGAGAGGGGTTTCATGGTCAGCATTAAGAGGGGAAGGAGTTTTTGCAATTCCTGGGGAAAGTAGTCTGTTTACTGATGACCAGAATTGTTTGGCATTGTTATGATGGGTGTCTTGAAGTTTACAGTAGAAATGTTTCTTGTCAGAGATTATTGATTTCTTAGCCTGATTTCTGAGCTGGCGGAAATGAACTAAATCAGGGTTTTGTTTAAGGCATCTCCATTTTGTCCATGCTTTGTTTCTGGTATGAATAAGTTTTTTAGTGTTGTTGGTAAGCCATGGGGCTGTTTTGGTCTTTACTCTAATAGAACGTTCTGGAGCATGTCTATTCAGTATGGATAAGAAGGTAGAGTTAAAGACTGAGACTGCCTCCTGTAGGGGAAGTGATTTTAAGCAATTCCAATTACATGCTCTCAGTTCAGCTTGAAAATGTTCTAAGTTAAAATGTTTGGTAGAACGAATTAGCCTTGTATTTGGAAGGTTTGTACATTCTGACTTTTGTCTGGTAATGTAGGTTAGGGAGTGGTCGCTGATATCGTCTGGCATAGTACCTACTTTATACTTTTTGTTGACTTTATTTGTGAGTATCCAGTCTAAGGTACTCTCTTTCTTATTGGGCTTATTGACTCTTGTGGTTGAGGTAATAGTTTGGGAAAAACCATGTAGGTTAATATGAGAGGAGGGATTATCAGCATTGATTGTGTTCCAATCAATGTTAACGTCGCCTAGAATTATGGTTTCTTGGGGGTAGGTGGTAGAAACCCAACTAAGATAGTCTTCTAATATTGGAATGTTGTTACCTGGGGGAAGATACAAGCAAATAATGTAAATTGCTTTTTTGGCATTAAGTTGTAGTTTAGTAATGATGGCTTCTATTTTGCTATCTTGGTTTGGATATGCTGGTTGAGTAGAGATGTTAAGTTGATTTTTGAAAAGTATTGCTACTCCACCACCCTTACGTTTTAAGCGGTCTTTAACCTTGGGTACAGGAAGCTAGGCTGTACTTGTGTAATCTTTGTACCTCCATGACCCTAGGGGTAGACAAAGCCTGTAACGGGGACAGTTAGAACCCAGTCATCCAGGCATGGATTCTTTAGGTTGGTGACATGAAAATACATTTGCTGATCTCTCTAGAGGATGAGGAAAGATGAAATAAGAAAGTCCAGAAGTGGTAATGACTGGATCCTACACAAAAATACTGTTGACAAAAATAAATAAATAAAATACAATGAAAATACACCCACAAGCTAACTATATATATATATATATATATATATATATATATATATATATATATATATATTTATATATATATATTTGTATGCGTACATAAAACACACACACACATATATACATATGTGTGTGTGTGTGTGTGTGTATATTTAAATTGCCTTTTCCATTTCATTTACAGTTAGAAAATTCGTATCTTTACACTCTGCAAAGAAGAAAACTGGACATGACTTCACTAGTCTAATTAACTTCTGACCTTTTAAATGTTCACTGTCTATCTTCCTCCTCTTCCCTCATGTTTTTCATATGCTTCATTTAACTTTTCTGTTTAACTATCCACCATTTTCAATAAAGAAATTCCTAACATGACATATCATTTAGTGATTTAATATGCTTCTTTTATACTATTTTCACGAACAATAAGAACCAGCAAACTCTAATGTTTTGCATTACTGACAGACTATAATTCTCAGTGATGTACCAGAAAATCATACCAAGAATAGAAGTCATCAAGTTGTGTGTGCAATATTATTCTTTTATTAAATGTAATAAAAGTATCAGACCATAATGTCTGCAATTACAGACTGACAATAATCTTCAGCGAAGTAAAATGTTGCTGTTTAGGATGGTTGGGGAAAAAAGGGAACTGTGATCACCTAAGGTGTACATCAAGATGCACTTCACGTACAATAACTAGTACTCAGTAAGAAGTATTAAACAGTAAGGTCTAGCATTTCTCACTGTGAGTGATTAAGAGAAACGTGGTAAGAAAAGCACATAGGCATGCCAGTAAGAAAAGCACATAGTGGTTGCCTCTGGCATGCACAAGAATGTTTTTTTTTTTTGCATATTAAGAATTATCACACTTTGACATTATTGACAGCTATATTCCATGAGTAAGAAAAAACAGGAAAAAAAATAAAGGCACAAGGTATGCAACTACACACATTCCCAAACAACATGAAACCATAATGTAGGGCACCTATAATCCTTAGGTTTTTAACATAAAACCAAACATGAAGAACAGGGTAAAATAAAAAAGGGGGGGGGGGCACATATAGACTATTTGCATAATGGTGGACAGTGAATCCAAAACCAAATGGAAATCTGCACTGAAGACTGCAAGGAACCAAACAGAATGCAGTTTATTTTCCCAATTGGAATAAAAATAGGATAGGGACAGTGTGGATATGCTGTTTTTAAAGAAAGTTGATACTATAGGGGTGGGACAAGTACCAATGTCAAAAAATGAGAGTGAATAATTAGACTGGGCTGTAATTTTGAACTGCGGGATGTGGCAGTAAGATCATTTGGAAAAGCAGACAGTGACCCTGTAAGACACAGAAATAAGAGGTACTAGAATTTGAAGACAGGAGGGGTTCTTCACTTCTGCCTAGGAGGACAAACTTGACACAAAATAAAGGTGCACTTAATTTCCTACCTGAAACACAAAAGAAAAGCAGTACAACAAGATACTGAAGGTAGGTCTGCATTTCTCAGAAATTTCAAACTAAGAAGCCAAGGGTAGATGCTAAAAAAGAAGCAAAATTGCTAAATGATAGACTTGAAAACACTATAAGCAAATCATAAAATACAAAGTAAAATAAGAGTAAATGTGGTAGGGCATAAAGATTCTAGCAAAGAAGTTAGTCTTGCTTTGAACACAATAGTGAAGAATTGTTAACTGATCAGCATAACAACTGCATTACCTGGATTCTCAGCAGCAGGAGCAATTCAAGAATGAAAACTGGAAGCTACCAAAGATGTTGGTTTTACATACAGCATGTTGAGAGGAATTAATAATGAGGGATGGAATGGCAAGGGTATGTTTATAAAACACAATTTTACAGTAGATACTGTGGTCACAAACTAGCTACTGAACTTGAAAAGGAATCAAATGCTGTCTGTGTTATTCCTGTACAATTTGCAGGGGTGGCTCATCCTATCGGACTGCCGGACTGCAGCCCTCCCACCTAGAAAAACAGAAAAAAAAATCTGCAAAACAAAAAAGTAGTTTGAACTCAGACTGCCTTTATCGGCAGTCTGGATATGGATTAAGAGGTACCCAGCAATCATTGCTGTGAGATACCAGAAATCTGTGCGGTAACAACCGCACAGAATAGAGGAGCTCCGGACTGCTTCTGCTGCAGTCAGAGCCAATGAGGAGGACTGAGCTGCTCTCGTGGGACTGTCAGTGTGCGACTGCGCGGGCTTCAGGGCAAAGGCGGCAGGTAGGTGTTTGGATTGTGGGCTTGCTGGATAGGTGTTCATTTGGTCGCTGGAGTACTGGGTAGGGTGGTGTGTGTGTGTGTGTGTGTGTGTGTGTGTGTGTGTGTGTGTGAGTGTGTGTGTGAGTGTGTGCTTGTGTGTGTGTGTCAGGTTATTATTATAAAACTGATGTGGTTTCTAGCTTCCTTGCACCAGATTAACTCATGACAAATGACCATACTAACTCCCTAACTTGTCAACCCCACTTTACCAAAATGTGAGATGCATTGTGTGATAAGTGGACAAAATATGTGACACAAGATAAAATGTGATACTGCAAGCAAGTGTAAAACACAGTAAAAGCAAATGGAGCAATGAGTTTTATTTTTTGCAGCTTATGGAGCTTCATATAACCTGTGATGATGCCCAACTGTGTTTTTCTCCCTTTTCCACAAGTTTGGGGCATTCAGCAGTTTGTAGATATGTAGGTGTTGCAGCTTGTCTGCATGGGGGGGGGGGGGGGGGTACGGGAGTTTGCTCCAGCAGAAAAAAATGTATGTTTTATGACCATCAGAGTGCCCGTTTTGAATTGTGACCTCCAAAGGTTTCAGAAATTTTGGGTTGATTAATTGTGCATCCATTGCATGAGATCACAATTATAAATAGTAGATCCTATAAATTATATTGAATTTGTGCTTCTAAATTTCATTACAGCCAAGGGAAAATTGGCATCCAACAGGAGCACGGAGGAGTTTAAAGGGCAATAAAATTACTGTCACACCTCATAATTTGGCACTTGAAAGCAGTATCCATAGTTTGTTTTACTTTTCTTCTTGCTCTCAGTTGAACGATTCATACTTAGAAATGTTAGCGAGCTGGATAAGATGATCAATGATGAAAATGAGATTAAGTACGGCGGGTTAGTTCATTAACAGATTATCTGCTCTTTCTGTGATGAGGTAACGGGCACAATATGAGAAAAGTTCACCAGGCATTGCTCTGTGACTGGTGCAAAAACTGAAATAGAAAATGTCTTTGGGGATGTGTGTGATCTGCAGCCTGTACTCCAATTGCTATCCAATTCTGTTCTTACCAGTTTGAGTGGCGCTTCAATTTCCTCACAAGTTTTGCCAGAAAGCTACAAGAAATAGCTATTTACCTTAAATACGGACTCTCAAGACATTTGCTTTTGTGTGTGTGAAATGTCCCAATTATTATATACTGGTGGCTAGAGATACTCAGGCTTGAACCCTGTACCTTGCATGCAGGTGTTAAGGACCTGAATTCCCTACCCACCACCATTTGTAAAAAAATTGCAGATTTTTGCCTCATATTTGATCTGATCTGTTCCTCATAATATCTGTGGTTTCTAAATGTTGCAATGCTTGATATTTGATGGTGCAGTGGTAGTATTGTTGCTTTACGGCTGCAGGTTCTCAGGTTTGATTCTTGGCTGGGGTGCCTTCTGTGTGGGGTCTGCATCTTCTCCCTGTGTTTGTGTGGGTTTGCTTTTGTGTCCTCCCATGTTATAAAGACATGTCTGCATTATTTCTTACTGGGCCTCTGCTAAAAATTGTTTTTTTGTTCCAAGTCAGATTGTCCTGATTAACAAATGTTAAATAAAATTGACAGGCATTTGAATTTCAGACTTCATATTCTTCAGAAAATACATAGTAACATACCTTTTATTCTAGCAACTTTCTAAGTTTATAAGATGAATATTTGAAATTTGTCCTTATTTTTGGGACTGTATTACCCCATTATTGGCTTTGTCCAGGTTTTTTGTGCTAAGGTTGACAACTATGGCAAGAACTGAATTCAGTGAATATGTCTGAGGGCTGTATTCCCTCATTACTGGGTTTGTCCAGGTGTTTTGTGCTAAGAGGTTGACAACTATGGTGAGAACTGAATTCATTAAATGATAGCCATTTAAGTTTCAGTCTTCCTCTCTTTCATAAAGCAGCTGATATGGCGTAGTGGAATGTTGCTCTGACTGTTTTACACCGGGACCTTGGCAGTAAAATGTATGGTGGTAACACAACATTTTCTACAACATTCCAAGATTATACAAGCAATAAATTTGGCTTTTTCCTGATTTCTTGTGCTGCGAAGTTGAGATGCAGTTGAGTATTGAGTAGATTTTACAAGGAGCTAAGAGCTGCAGGGGAAGAGAAGTTTAGTGCTGCTTATGGAAAGTCAGCTTGCAATCTTAATAGCACAACAGGTTGTGTACTTGCTTTTGATGCAAAAGGTTGTTGGTTCTACTCCCACAAGGGGTGAATGCTGCTGTACTGAAAAAGTTAAGATACTAACTATGAGCCTGTTATCTGTTTGCCATCCATTTCCTATTGCAATATTACTAGCTTATCATTTTTAATGTAATATAGGCAATTTATTCCTCAGGGGCATCAGACACTGTATTTTTTGATGACACCATGAAATATAAAGGTTTTTGCTAGCAGCAACCTCTTCATTAGTTACAGATTTATTTAATGTGGAATTATTTAGATTACTTTTTTATTTCAGAGATTGTGCATATTTACTAATAATGGTAGACTGTAGACTTGCGCATATTTACTGATAATGGTGGACTGTAGAAGTTTGAGTAGACTTTTATGATGGAAATGTTCTGAATTGGGCAGTTTTGTCATTACTGGTGCATGCATTTTGCTTCATTGTTTACTGGAAAAATGTTCAAAACAATAGGAAGGTATATCAAAGAGCACATGTATGTTTCATATGCAAGGGGCCTAAGATTTGAAAACAGCCCAGAATTAATGTTTATCTGCCACTGGTAAAATGTATTTTCTTTGAATGTGGGTTTCAATGCTGTTTCAATAAATGTGAGTTTCAAGGGCAGAGAAGTTTTAATGCTAAGTTTGTTTAGCAGATATCTTGGTGTTTGTGCTGTAAAATGCAAAATAAAACTTTCAAATGAAGTCCAAATCATCATAGAAGTAAATCAGTATGCACATTAGTGTTTATGGTAAATGGAGTGAAATAGCCAAGTAATGGATCATTGGAATGGCTGCAGGGGGAGGCTCCATTTGACCATGATTTTGTGAGGGGGAAGGGCGGCAAACTTAGACAGCCCCAGCTGAACTATACCTCCCAACTGTCCAGATTTTCAAAGAATGAATAGATTTTTTGCTTCTTAATTTTGGTTTGTTCCTCATAATATTTGTGGTTTTCTGGCAAATCATTTAGGAATTAAGTCACTAAATAATGTCACACTGAGTTTCAGACTTCATAACCAATGCATGCTAAAGTAAGACTTATTGTTCTATCAATTGTCTCAGTTTATACAAGAGCACTTTTTAGTACTGTTTATATGTTCACCCAATATATTTGGCCTTGTCCAGATTTATTGCATTAACTGGTTGAGAGGTACATGCAAATAAATTGCTTTATAGAATTAGGCATAGCCAAACCTCTCAACTGTCCCTGATTTTGGCTCAAAATGTTGCTCTTCCCCTAATAATCCCTCCGCAAAATAGCAATTTTGGAAGAAAACATGGAGGGTTTACAATTAAGAAGTAACTGTAATCATAGTTATAGATTACTTTTATTTCAGAAATGCATGTAGATTCTTTTATTTTGTCAGCTGTTCAAGTTAGCAGTACTAATATTAAAGTGTCCCTTCTTTGACAGGTTCCCAGCTGTATTGTGTGGCTATTTTATATTTTTACATCACATGTTTGGTCCATTTTTCATAAAATTGTGTTTTTTTGCCAAATTAGTGACAAATCATTAAACACTGAATTAGAAAATAATGACAGACATTTGAGTTTCAGATTTCATACCATTCAGAAAATTCATACTAATGCAAGACCTATTCTATTATCTTTCTAAGTTTATAAGAGCAATATTTTAAAAATTGTCCTTGTTTTTGGGCCTTTGTCCCACTTCTTTGTATGGCTTTGTCCAGATTTCTTGCTCTGAGGTTAAGAGGTATGACAAATGTGTCAAGGTCATCACAGTCAGCCAGAGACATTTCAAATTGTGACATACTTGCTGCACCCCACTCCCCCATGTAGTGACTCTGGATGTGTTGAAGCAAGGCAAGGAGTAGTTATGCAGTGTAAATATGCAGGGTATCCCCCCATCCAAGGTAGACACAAGTACTAGAGTGGCTTTTCATCTGTCCTTGATTTTTGCAGAATGGTCTGGTTTCTGTCATATTTTTTGTACTGTTGATTTATGCTTATTACTCAAAGTGCCTGTTGCTCTGTGTTTAAGTAGCAATACTTTAATGACCGTCAGGTAAGCTTGGCTGAGATTGTAAGATGCAAGTAAGCTATAATAAGCATACTGTTAAAGAATTGCCAACATTGAAAGCCTTTCTGTTGTTGCCATGTAGAGAATACTTAACTAGATAATGTATAAGCCTTGGGTATTGAAATGCATATGACAGTATTTGTAATAAAGGACAGGACTACATTATTTTAAGAAACTCATTACACTTTGGAGACTTCCAATCATCTCTGCAGGCTTTACCCGTAAACTAAACAGAATGCCAATCGTGTGGTCCATAACCTGTACAGCAATCCATTTTAGCAATGTATCTTGAGCTTATTTCTTGTTTGCTTTTCATTTTTTACTTAGATCATGTTTTCCCCATGAAACAAGTAGACAGTTGTCAAGCAGCAGGTCTTTTTTGGATAAGGAACATTTTTACAAGTGGGGGCATCAGAGATTTCTACTTTCAGCATGTTACTTGGTACTTTAATAAAGCTGAATATAAATTATAATTAGAACTGCAGTGCAAGAAGTGGTTTGAGTTGAGTGCTGCTTGTTTTTCTTATACTTGATTTTAACTGGCATTCCATTAATGTATTTAAAAAGTAATTTATTTTTTCATGCCTCACAACCTTTTTGTTTCCATCTAGATATTAAGTAAGCTGTCATGCAGCCAATGCATTGAAATATTTTTATTCTTCTACACTTCATTTTGTCTTGATTGGACTCTCATAATGACGGTTTGGCACCCACGGCAGTGTATTTAGTTAGTTTTTGTGGTTTTGAGCATAGCTCCTCCGCTTTCTAGTTGGCCACACCCCTTCCCATTGGCCCCACCCATTCAGCTGTCTCATGCAGCCCCCCTTTGATTTGAAGTCACCAGCTGCCACTGACAATTTGTCCTAACTGTTAGTACTTTTGACTGGTATAAAAGGCCTTCACTGTCAGAATTTGGGGTGGAGTGGAAGATGTAGTGGCCAGCTCTAGATTAGTTAATTAGGAAGGTGTGGCTGGTTTTAGGACAAAGTGACACTGTACTACAATACACTGACTCGGTTATTTATGGACTTAGTAATACTGCCTTTGTGGCTTTTTGGCCTGCATTCCATACATATATTTTTTCTGTCTGCTAAGCTGGCAGCAACATGGATCCAATGTCTGTCTTATAGCTGGATGAGTTAGGTGTCATACTCCCTCCATTTAAGTTCAACATCTAGGGTTTTCAGCTGGGGTGGGGGTTATATGTATCAATTTTGGGGTATTGAATGGTGTGTGAAAATTAAACATTGTAAAAGTTCATTTTGAGCAGTCAGGTAATACAATGCATTACCTAGAGGAGAAATTCTTACATGTTGGATTAATGGGTCACTATGAGACCAATTATGTAATTTATTATTACATAAAAGAAGGGCTTTTCTAAGCTATGGCAGATCCTCTACAGTCTCACATGGACTGGTGATTGTTGCTCTACATACCATAAAACAGGAGAACAAATGGACACTGTTGTTTTGTGTCGCAGTTGTACTGTTAAGGACATGCATCAGTTTTTTCAGGAGGCTGAGAAGTATGGAACATCTATAACTGGGTCACACCTTTTGCCCCTCTTTTCCAAAATATTCAGTAAAAACTTTAAGAAAAAGCCAAGCTAGAGTCTTCACTGTGTAACACATTAAACCTCCTGTAGTAGAGACCCATGGGTTATATGCAAATTATCCCTTAAGGATATACCAGTGTTTCAGTTACAGGGTTTCTCTAGCTTGGCTGGGTCTTCTTCACACTATTCACACAATGGTTTGTGTGGCCTTTTTATCCTTTAGTCTGGATGCCTTGTCAGCAATAGGAACCACTCCTCTAGGCATCCATATCGCCAACTACTGCTTAGAATACAAAGTTCTACAAAAACTGTACAATTGTAGGCCTGGAGTGGGATGCTGTTGGTGGCAAATTGGTTCAATTGGAAGCTGCAGCAATTTCATCTTACCTGGAAAAGGAAATTAATGTATATTTGGAAGTATTACAAAATCAATGGAGAAAATGATTTATGGGTAAGTTTTTCTATTGGTTTAAATATACTTTTCCAAAATCTGCTTTACAACCTTGAAGACTGCAACCTGGGAGCTAAATAAATGCTATATTTTTTACTTCCATATTCTGTGTCTTGAAAATACCACAGCATGTCCTTCCCTATTTCCTTTCTCTATCTCTATAAATATATACACAGACACATATAAATTACATGCACACACACACACGCATATCTATATCTATATATATATGTATTTATATATATACATATATACATACATATGTGTGTGTGTGTGTGTGTGTGTGTGTGCGCACGTGCATATCTCAAATTTCAGTATCTCGACACTATAAAGCCAAACACTCACAAAATCAAAACCCCAAAAGGGCGAAATTCAAAATCGCAACTTTTAAATAAACCCTCCACCACACAAACATACATACACCTTCCTCCCCACACTACAACAAACCAAAAACAGACACACAAACACAACAACACAAATACACATACCTACCCTACACATAACCAGGGGGCAAGCCCCCCTGCAACTCCCATGTGGGGGCTGCACCCCACACCCACACTACTTATATATACTAACTCCAAGTTTGCACTAAAAAGACAAAGACACTAAACCCACCATTACATACTCTATATTCCCCTTGTACAAACACACATCATATACATACAAACACCACCACTCTCAACACTTACACACTCACATTCTTACCTGCTTGCCCTAACCTACACCTAAAACTTCCCAACACACTCACAAACACTCAAATCCCTACCCAAAAAAAACCCTTAAAAAAAGAGCACTTACCCGAATCTCCACATATAGCCACACAACGGCAGGCAAACCATATCCCACAGTACACTGCACCTTCCAAACACAGCAAATCCCACATAGCGTGCCACCACAACTGCAGATTTGGCATTCCAAATTCAATCAAGTGCAGTTTCGCTCAACTGCACTTTCGGCACTTTCATCTCGAAATACTGACATTCGAGATTTCAGTATTTTGAGATAGTAAAGTGCTTATATATATATATATATATATATATATATATATATATATATATATATATGTCAAAGTACTTTGGTCAACAAAGCAGATAGTTCACAGTTGTGCAACAAAGGATAATCCCCAGGAGGAGGGGAATATCCCCCTTCCCCAGGGATTGAGTGATCATGGAGTTTAAATATATAACAGTCCATTTTTTTCAAATTTAGAATGATTGGAGGAATTACCTCTCTGCATGTGCAGACAAGTGTCAGAATTCCCATTTTGACATTATTGGGTCAACATTATCATCAAATATCAAACCCTTCCCAGAGAGAATGAAAAAAGTGATACTTTTACAGTGAAAATAGGTTCATAGGTTCATACTAGGCTATCTGCCCTAGGGCATTTATAAGCCTAGCCAGAATGTGTTTTGCTTTCGCCACCCATTTTAAATTTATTTTGCTATGCCCTTTTTTGAGGTTAGTATACTGTGCCTCTGTCTACCAGTGACACAGAAGTGATACCCGGGGTAAACCTATGATCTCCCATCCACTCATCAAGATTCCTCTTGAAGAGAGTCAATGAGGGACTCTGCCTAACCTGGACTGGGATTTTATTCCAGAGTGAAGGGAGCCTGTGGGTTATGAATCTGTCCCTCCAGCATGTCCTAATTATTTCAGTGCTGAGGTTCAAGTCTCTCGAGCGCGTAGCTCGATGGGATTTGGATTTTCTGAGGTGCAACATGTCCATTAATTCCGGGTTGGACATGGCTTTATACATCAGGCACAGATCGCCTCTGAACAGGCGGTATGCCACTGAGTAGAGCTGGAGTTTCTTTAACCGGGCAGCATATGGCTTCTGTTTGAGCCCTTTGATCCTCTTGGTGAGGTACTTTTGGGGTCTTTCCAGTTGCTGCAGGTGTCTGGTAAGGTACATCCCAAAAGGGGCATTGTACTCAATTATGGGCCTGATGAGGGATGAGTAAAGAGGCACGATGACCTCCCCCTGATCTAGATGTGAATCCCTTCATGATTAGGTGGGCTATATAAAATGTTTTTCTAACCACTTTGGCCACGTGGTTGTCAAATGAGAGATTGCTATCAACTTGGGTCCCAAGGTCCCTAATTACTTCTTCTGTACTTAATGGATTACCACCTATGTGGTAATTTGTGGGCACTTTGTTTTTGCCAAAGGGGATGGCTATACACTTTTTGGCATTTAGCTTGAGGCCATGGCTCTGGCACCAGTTGTCTGTTTCTATGAGGCCCTTTTGGAGGATGCTTGTGTCGGCTGGAGAGTCAATTATGGTGCCCAGTTTGCAGTCATCTGAGAACTTGGTCAGCCACAGTCCTTCTGTGTTGGCCTGTACCTCCGAAAAATATATACCAAACAAGAGAGGTCCCAGGACTGAGCCTTGTGGGACACCACTTGTAACTGGTTTGGAGTCTGACATGGCTCCAGCAATTCTAACCATGTGGGTTCTGTCCTTGAGCCAGTTTGCAATCCATCTAGTGACATAGGGGTTTATATTTAAGCTGGTGAGCTTATCTATAATGCCTGAGTGGGGTATTGTATCGAAGGCTTTTGCGAGGTCCAGGTAGGTTGTGTGGACCACCTTCCCCTCGTCAATGGCCTTGGTGACTGTTTCAAAGAAATCAACCAGGTTTAAGAGGCAGGATCTGCTCTTAACAAAGCCGAACTGGGTAGGATCCAGAGTTTGTAGGTCCCCAATATCTTTATTTATGAGGTCCATGATGATCCTTTCCATAGCTTTGCAGACCAAGCTAGTCAGGCTTATGGGGCGATAGTTTCTCAGGATCCGTTGAGGCACCACCTTTATGGAGAGGGACCACTGTTGCTGTACGCCACTCTTTGGGCACATATCATGTAGTAAGGCTGAGATTGAGCAGTAGTTTTATGTTTGGGTTTAGCTCTTCTTGGAGTTCATGTAGGACGCAGCCCGGGACACCATCTGGTCCCATTGATGCTGTGTTTTTTATTTTGGAGAGGGCGGCTCTTACCTGAGCATCTGAGATGTCAGGGGGGCAGCACTCTGCTGGGATAGATATTTGCCCTTTTGGTGGGGAGAGAAGTTTGCGCTGAACTCGAAGCTGGCCTTAGACAACTTTATGTGTGCCCGTAGTTTTTTGCTAATACTGATCAGTGATTCCTTCCCTTTTAGGGATTTTGCTCTATCATTTAGTAGCTTCCTCCTTCTATTGTATAGTTTTTGTTTATGGCTGGGGTCCACCAGACAGGACGTCTGCCTTTGGAGGATTGGGTCTTGGTTTTATTTGGGATCGCATGATCCATGCATTCCTGAAGGTGTTCATAGAATGCGTTTATAAAGGATTCTGTGGTCTGGGCCATATTTTCCACAGGCCCGGGGGCTTTGAAGGATTCCACCTCAGTTTTGAGGAGTGTGAAATTTGCTTTAGAGAAGTTTTTCACTGTGGTTTTCTGGGCAGGGGGTGGGGTCGGGATGTGAATATCCAGTGAGATTAGTTTATGGTCTGATCTTACCAGTGAGGGATATACTTCTGGTCTGGAGCATAGAGTCCCCATGTTGGTGATGATCAGGTCCAGTATGTTTTCCCCTCTTGTGGGAGTGGTAACAAGTTGTTCCATAGCATTTGAGTTTATAAATTCTAGGAACCTTTGGGCTAGGGTGTTGGAGCTAGAGTAATGCTCCCAGTCTATGTTTGGGTAGTTGAAGTCGCCCAATATAATGGGGTTTGGAGAGACCTTCATATTTTCCAGTGTTCTCAGGAAGGCCGAGTGGGGTTCCTGGGTTTGGGAGGGTGGTCTGTAGCAGGCAATAAACTGGAAGGCAGTTTTACCCACTGTTAGTTGCACATGGATAGTCTCTGATGCTTCGTGCTTTGCCACCAACCTGGAGGTGTGGGTATCTTTGATGAATATCGATACTCCCCCTCCTTTTGTGGTTCGGTCCAACTTTTGGGGCCGAAAAACATGGTATGAGGTATAACCTGGTAGTGCTGGGGTGCTCTCGGGAGCCCTGAACCAGGTTTCTGTTACTGCACAGATATCAATGTTCTCCATGCTAAGGAGAGTTTTGAGTGCGTGCATCTTGAGGTTTAGACTTCTGGCGTTGAGTAGCATTACTCTTAGTTTCTTATCCCTTGTGATACCTATGGATGTGGGTTTGTCTTTTGAGCCTTGCCTAAAAAAGGCACTATGGGGGTAGCAAGAGCCTTTGCCAATATCCAAAAGCCCAGGGGTGACAGGTGCAAGCCATCCCTAGCGAAGCATCGTGGCTTGTCGAGCATATCATCCCAAGCTGACAGCCGAAAATAAAATGATAAACTGCAGAAAATACAAATATATACCAAAAAACAAAATCTGGCACCACACCAAAAATAAGCATTTAACACTTTTTTAGTTTGTACAACCTAAGTCCATAAAAATGCAGACTCCAGTTTCATTGCAAAAGCATCAGCATCAATGCATATAAAAAAGCTGAAGCAATCCACAGTTAATATAAGACAGCAAAAAGTCATATGACCAAAAACCTGATACCAAATTGCACATATTTTACTTATTTTGTTATGTTTTTGTTGATCGGGAAATTCCAACTGAAAAGGATTAATTTTTCACAAAGCCCAGTCAGAAAAATCTCAGCAAACAATACAAAACAAAAATTAAATACACAGTTTGCAGACTATAGTCAAGGTAGATACAGCACATAACACTGAAGGTAACTAGGACATGAACAACTCACAGAATAGTCACAGTACTTGCAAAAAACTTTTTTTTTAGAAGTTGATAAGTAGTGGGCAGAATAAAGATTATGTAGGGACTAAGGTGAGGGATAGGAGTAGAGTGTGTGATTCAGGAATGAGTAGTTAGGAAGGGGCTTTACATGTGGTAATAGGGCTTCTAGAAAGAAGTTAGGGGAGATTTATTATATCTCTGTGTGTGTATGCACATACAATAATTTGTCAAATCCCAAAAAATATAAACTAAATGTATTATAAAGATAAACATAAACTAAATAAATACTAAATGGGCCTTATAAATCAAATCTAATACAAACTGTGGCACCTAATGGACATTAAATTAAATTGCATAAAAATTTTATATAAATTCATTCAAAAAAGGATTATACATAGCTCCTAAATTAATAATCATTTGCAATCCTTTCTGTTTAAAATATTTTGCCATAATAACTTATTAATGGCATTAATATTCACTCTATCAATGCCAGTAAACATAAATATGGCATTAGAATGTTTATACAGATCACTTTTCTCTCTACAGCATGAGCATTGATGCATTAATGGCCTGCCCAATATTAAAGGCACCAAAGGAGCAGGCCATTTGCTAAATCACTCATTGTGTTATGCATATTACACTTTATTTCAAAAATGTTATCAATGTTAAATGATAAAAAGTGTTTAAACTTGCAAACAGATGCATACAACATTCCACTTTAAGGTGAACAGTCCCTCAACTACCAACTCAGAGCAGAATTCTTTGTACATTCATATGCTTTGTGGCAAGATAATAGCTAACCAATATTTTTACCGATCCTGTACGAGAGCTGACATTATTGACAATATTTGGGTAAAAAAGTCTTATCAGTAGTTAACAAGTAGCAATGTCCTGAATGAAGAACTTAATCTTGAGCATATCATTACCAAGGGTAGGATTATCTCTGAACTTACTGTTATTCCCAAACTTATGAAGGGGCAAGCTCCCCCGCACCCCTACTAATTATATATACCAATTCTGGAAGACAAAACTGTAGACTAAGGGCAAATTCCAAGCATCTATATTACATAATCGAACTTTTAAAAGTTCGAACATCATATGGTCAACACCATATGATCGAACTTTTAAAAGTTTGAAAATGTAATAAAAAAAATAAACCAAAGGAAAAACCTACCTGAAGGTTTAAGCAAGAGGGTAAGCCCCCCCACTCCTCTGGCTCTTTAAATATACCAACTCCGGGATTGCACTACAGTGCAAAAAAGGGAAATCTTCACATTCCGCACTGTACAGAAATCTCCGCTGATACGTTCGAATTTTTAAAGGTTCGATTATATGGTGTTGACCATATGACTTTTAAGAGTTCGACAAGGTGATATAGACCCAATTCTCAAACCCTGCTGTATGCAATCCCACATGGAAATCAGACAGCAGGCTGTACAATAAGTGAAAAAGAGTGTTCAGTTTTACTAACTGCAACTATTTGTGTATGTGTGTGTGTGTGTGTGTGATTGTGCATGTATATATATATATATATATATATATATATATATATATATATATATATATATATACACACACACACAGTGTGGACACAAAAAGTGTACACACCCCTGTTACAATGCCAGGTTTTTGTGATATAAAAAAATGAGACCACAATAAATTATTTCAAAACTCTGCCCACCTTTAATGTGACCTATAACCTTTACAATTCAATTGAAAAACAAACAAATCTGTTAGGGGAAAATATAAAAAATAAAAAATGTACAATAAGCTGTTTGCATAAGTGTGCACACCCTTAAACTAATACTTTGTTGAGGCACCTTTTGATTTAATTACAGCATCCAGTATTCTTGGGTACACATCTGCATCAATTAAAGAGACTCTGATTAACGAAATCACAAACTGGAAGGCAAAAACAAACAAACTGAATAAAACTTGAGCAGAATGAAGAAGGCACACACAATTGAAGAATTATTGTAAAGCGCTTTTCGTTTATGACAAATCACAAACTTCATCAGACAATCCACACAATAAACCTACTCATTTAAATACTCTTAACCAACCAATCATAAAACATACATAATTAATTTAAAAATCTCTTAAACAGGTACTACAATTTAGGTACACAATTTAAATAGTGTAAAAAATGTAAAAAATATTTTTAAATACACAAATGCCACCTTACTTTACCAGTTTAAATGAATGACCATGTTATTAGAATGTAATAAAAATGTAATAAAGCACTCTGTAAACAGTACAGTTAGAGACCCCACATATATTAAAATATCAAAATGTTTCTCAACGTCTTAGATTTCTCAATTTTAATACACTACTCAGCACACAACCTTCATTTAAACCTGGCAAACTATAAGCATTTAATCTAATTTGCCAGGAAAGTTCCATTTCATCAAGTCTAAGAGCCTCAGAACCACCCCTAGAGTCACTATGAACCTGGTCTATTACAATAAATTTAAACTTATGATCAGGGAAGCAACCAACGTGCTTTGCCAAAGCATTTTCAGATTTGTTTTTCCTGATAGCATACAAATGTTCATAAATGCGATTTCGGAGTTTTCTTTCAGTTTTGCCAACGTAAAACGCTGGACAAAACTGGCACTTGGCAAGGTATACAACTAATTTAGAGTTGCAGTTATTTCTCCATTTCAAATTATAATGTAAATTGTTCACACTAAACCTATTAGATTCTATAATATGTGAACAATAATTGCAGCTCTGACATTTGTACATACCAGGTGTTCTAACAGTGTTGGATTTCTTAACTTCACAGTAAGTTTTAAGATTCATGCCCCTCTTATAAGTTACAAGAGGGTATTCACCCACACTGTTAAAAACACTACAATCGCTCTTAAAGATTTCCCAGTTTTTCTTCAAAATTCCAAAACAACTATTTCTATCTAAACTATAAGTGGTAATAAATGAAGTTGGAAATGCCTTCAGGTCATCTTGGATTTCAGAAGCTTCAGCCAAACTATTCATCACAACATTGTTACAGTTTAGACCATTACAGGACTTATTTAACAATGGTGTATAAAAGTGTGACTGTCGTTTCTTTGAAACTTCATTAATAAGCTCGTCAATCAGAAGTTCAGGATAACCTCGGGCTAAAAACATAGTTTTCATATGCTCACATTCTTCATAAAATTCAACATCAATAGTAATAATACGTGCGGCACGGACCAGTTGGCCTTTTACTATGGCCCGTTTCTGATGGTATGGATGACAACTTGTATAGTGGAGCATAGAATTGCAGTAAGTATTCTTCCTATGGATGGCTGCAGTATACCTTCCCATTGCACTATCTTTAGATAGTGTTATGTCTAGGTAGGCAATGGAGTTGACATCAAATAAATGGGTAAATTTTAGAAAGGAGGTGGTTGTATTTAAATACTCAACCAGTTTTACACTGAGTACTTCATCACCATCCAACAATATAAAAATGTCATCCAAGAAACGGGTATAGAATACTATATGTTCTTTAAATCTACAATTATTGTTGTTCACATAAACATGCTCCCAATAAGCCATGGCCATGTTGGCCACACTGGCACCGCACGGGGAGCCCATGGCTACCCCAATTTTTTGAAGAAAAAACTTTTCCTCAAAAACGAAAAAGTTATTTTCTAAAATTAGACTTAACAATTCTTCTACCAATAAACACTCGTCTGTGGGGCAACCTTGAAGTAATAGCAACTCATTAATCCATTCTAAAGCCACCTTGTGAGGAATACAGGTATATAAATCCTTGACGTCTATAGTCAAGAAGTTGTTGCTAGATTTAAAATCTAAATCATTAATATCCCTCAAAAAAGTCCATGAATCCTTACAAATTTGTTTGAAGTTAACTAAATATTTTTGTAAAATAAAGTCCACAACTTTAGCACATGTGTAGGTAGGTGAACCTCTGCTGTCAACTAAAGGGCGCATAGGAGGATTCTCAAGGTTTTTATGAATTTTTGGAATGCCAAAAAAACAAGGGAATCTGGGAAACGAAGTAGACATAAAGTTGTAAATAGGTTGAGTTATTCTCCCTTCAATGTAAAGATCTTCTATCACATTCTTAATCGAGTTATATGCTCTATTTATTTCAGAAAGTGAACTTGCAGCATAAGAGGGTGAATTTAACAATTTTAACATCCTATTTGAATAATCATCGTTGTCAAAAATAACAACGCCTCCACCCTTATCAGGTTTACATATTCTTATAGCATTTACTTTCATAAAATCCAAGCATTCTCTTTCTTTTAGAAAAACCTTGTTTTTATTTACAACCAGTTTAGACTGTGCTAAGTTACGGATGTCCAATTCGCAAAACTGTTCAAATGTTTTGATTAAGGGATTCAGGGGTGGATTGAAGGTGCTAGGAACCCTAAACACATTGGGGTCATTGGTTGCTTTATCACCCATTAACATGTTCAAGTTGAGTTTCCTAGTATAGAGTTTTAAATCGATAATAGTTTTAACCACATCTAACCTACGTGGGGGCACATAAGTTTGCCCTTTAGATAACAAAGTTATTAAATCAGAGTGTATATCTGTTTTAGAAAAGTTATACACAGTGAAGTCACCACCTGTATTATGTAATATCACAGGTTGGCTATTACAAGGAAAACTGACTTCATCTTCTCTAAAAGAATCTTGTAATGAGGGTATTGGTGAAGGTATGTCACTGAATACATCATTCTCATTAATCATGTTACTAAAAACACAGAAATCTGTGTTGTTACAATTAACCACTGTATTATTCATTGAATTAAAAGAATTATCAAATGCATTGATTAATTGTTCTTCGATTTCGATTAACTGCAACTATTTGTGTGTGTGTGTGTGTGTGATTGTGCATGTATATATATATATATATATATATATACACACACACACACACACACACACACACACACAGTGTGGACACAAAAATTGTACACACCCCTGTTACAATGCCAGGTTTTTGTGATATAAAAAAATGAGACCACAATAAATTATTTCAAAACTCTGCCCACCTTTAATGTGACCTATAACCTTTACAATTCAATTGAAAAACAAACAAATCTGTTAGGGGAAAATATAAAAAATAAAAAATGTACAATAAGCTGTTTGCATAAGTGTGCACACCCTTAAACTAATACTTTGTTGAGGCACCTTTTGATTTAATTACAGCATCCAGTATTCTTGGGTACACATCTGCATCAATTAAAAAGACTCTGATTAACCACAAATAAAGTTCAGCTGTCCTAGTAGGCTTTTCCTGACATTTACTGAGTTGCCTGCTGCAGCAAAAGCTATGGTTTGCAGAGAGTTTACAAAGCATCAAAGGGATCTCATTGTTGGAAGGTATCAGTCAGGAGAAGGGTACAAAAAAAATTTCCACAGCATAGGACATACCATGGAACACAGTGAAGACAGTCATCAAAAAGGGGAGAAAATATGGGACAACAGTAATGTTGTAAAGAACTGGGCGTCCCACCAAAATTGATGAAAAGACAAGACAAAAACTGGTCAGGGAGGCTGACAAGAGACCTACAGCAACAATGAAGGAACTGCAGAAATTTCTGGCAAGTACTAGTTGTGTACTACATGTGTCAACAATCTCCCGTATTCTCCACGTCTGGACTATGGGGTAGGGTTACAAGAACAAAGCCTTTTCTTACACAGAAAAACATCCAGGCCTAGCTAACATTTGCAAAACAATGCATCAAGTCTCCTAAAAGCATGTGTGAAAATGCGTTATGGTCTAATGAGACCAAGGATAACCCTTTTGGCCACAATTCCAAAAGGTACATTTGGCACAAACAACACTTCACATCATCAAAAGAACACCATCCCCACGGTGAAGCATGGTGGTGGCAGTATCATGCTTTGGGGTTGCTTTTCTTCAGCTGGAACTGGGGCTTTAGTCAAGGTGGAAGGAATTATGAACAGTTCCAAATACCAGTCATTTTTGGCCAGAAAACTTCAGGCATCTGCTAGAAAGCTGAAGATGAAGAGGAATTACACCTTTCAACACAACAATGACCCCAAGCATATATCCAGATCAAAAAAAGAATGGCTTCACCAGAAGAAAATTTAAGTTTTGGAATTGCCCAACCAGAGACCAGACCTAAATCCAATAGAAAATCTGTGGGCTGATCTGAAGAGGGCTGTGCACAAGAGATGCCCTCGCAATCTGACAGATTTGAAGTACTTTTGCAAGGAAGAGTGGGCAAATATTGCCAAGTCAAATGTGCCATGCTGATAGACTCCTACCCAAAAAGAGTGAATGCTGTAATTAAATCAAAAGGTGCTTCAACAAAGTATTAGTTTAAGGGTGAGCACATACAACCAAGTATTAGTTTAAGGGTGTGCACACTTATACAACCAGAGTATTGTATGTTTTTTATTTTTTATATTTTTCCCCTAACAGATTTGTTTGTTTTCCAATTGAATTGTACAAGTTATAGGATACATTAAAGGTGAGAAAAGTTTTCAAATGATTTATTGTAGTCTCATTTTTTTATATCACAAAAACCGGGCATTTTAACAGGGGTGTGTACACTTTTTATAACCACTGTATAATGTCTTTCAACCAGAGTACTGGATTCACAGAATATACCTCAAGCATACCTCACAACATTTTGCAGAATGTCCAGATTTTTACCTGATATGTTTGCTCTATTAATCATAAAATGTGTGGTTTTCCGGCAAATAGTTGGGGATGGAAGTCAGTATACAATGACAGATATTTAAGTTTCGGACTTTATATCCTTTAGAAAATGCATATTAACAGAAAAACCTTTTATTCTATCAAGTACGTTTATAACAGTAATATTTAAAATATGTCCCTATTTTTGGGCCTTTGTCCCCAATTATTTTGGCTTTGTTCAAATTTCTTGGGCTAACAGGTCGAGAGGTATGACCTCAAGGGAAAACTATGACTTGCAGCAGGTCAAAATAGCCAGTCATCTTAATGCAAGAATATGAACTCATTCTTCGGGGACCTAATAGCATGCAACAACAGCACTTGCACACTGTATTTTTGCAACACTTCCAATATGATCTCTGCTCGCCTACTTAGAGGCAATCTCTGCTTGACTTACAAAGCCATGTCTGACCCAGCTCTGTTAGAAATGCTACATCTAAAGAAATCCCAATCCCTCCTCATCACACACTCCAGACACCTCAACCTCACCACCACAATCAACAGAACATGCTGGAGTGACAGATTCATAGCCCAGAGACTGCCCATTCAACGGAATAAACTGCCCATACATGTCAGGCAGAGCACCTCACTGACCCTCTTCAAGAGAAATCTTGATGAGTGGATGGGAAATAGAAAATTCACCCCAGGGATCACTCCAGTGGCTCTACTTGACAGAGGCACTAGGATCTAAGGTCGGATGGCACAATGCCAGGGTAATCCTATGGACTAGGCTTGTAAAGGCCCCAGGGCCTATGACATTTTTGGGTGTATGGATAGACATAATCTCTAAGACTACAAAATACATGTAGATAATGTTGGCAAAATCCTCTTCTTCTCTTGTATATAAGCAAGAAAAAAAATGATCAACTGTTCCATGACCAGAGTGGAATGCACTGGTCCTCCTGAGATAACAGATTGAATATTGGATACATTCTCCTATATGCTTTTCCAGGGAAGCTGAGGAGGTGATAGCTCCATAACTGGAACAAACTTGCATGTCTCCCTTTTTGAAAATAAAGACAATTATTCCAGTATGCCAGTCTATAGGAGCTACCCAGGCTACCGCGAAACAACAAAAAGACACATTAATCACAGCACCCCAACAATGCCTAGTGCCTTCTGAGTTTCCAAATGGATCATATACACACCTTATACCAAAGAGGAAATTAAATTATTAATCATTTTAGTAATCTTGTCTATGGTAATGGCTCTAATTCCATGGATCTGCTTTTGGCAATACCTCATTAGAAATTCTTCATAGTGTTATTGACAACCTCCAAATTCAAGGTCAGGATTTCTGCAAACTTCCTAAAAACATCAAAGGTAATATTCTGCCCCCACCCCCACCCCCACCCCCTACAAATCATTAAACAGTTTCTTAACACCTCTTTGAAGACATTTGAAAGCAATTTTCCTTGACTTGACACAGATGTGCCTTTGCTTTGGTAAGT
Organism: Protopterus annectens; assembly: GCF_019279795.1. NCBI lineage: Eukaryota > Metazoa > Chordata > Ceratodontiformes > Protopteridae > Protopterus > Protopterus annectens. Next base: position 600,043,270 of record NC_056731.1, on the reverse strand, counting down.
GCTACACCTGCTGCCTTCTTAGATTGTCTGTACCACACTACCATTAATGGTACCTAGCCTGGCAACTACAAAAACAATTACTAGTACCTTGCCTGGCAACCACACCACCATTACCAGTACCTAGCCTAGAAACCACACCTCCATTACCGGTACCTAGCCTGACTACCACACCACAATTAACAGTACCTTGCCTGGTAACCACACCACCATTACCAGTACCTACCCTGGCAACCACACCACCATTACCTAGCCTGGCAACCACACCACCATTACCAGTAGCTAGCCTGGCAACCACACCACCATTACCTAGCCTGGCAACCACACCACCATTACCAGTACCTTGCCTGGCAACCACACCACCATTACCAGTACCTAGCCTGGCAACCACACAGCCATTACCTAGCCTGGCAACCAGACCACCATTACCAGTACCTAGCCTGGCTACCACACCACCATTACCAGTACCTTGCATGGCAACCACACCACCATTACCAGTACCTTGCCTGGCAACCACACCACCATTACCAGTACCTAGCCTGGCAACCACACAGCCATTACCTAGCCTGGCAACCACACCTCCATTACCAGTACCTAACCTGGCTACCACACCACCATTAATAGTACCTAGCCTTGCACTGAAGACTTCTTTCTTTGTTGGGAAATTGATGCAATAGCAGTCCTTCTGAATTAGTGAATGCAAAATCAAAATGGGTCAGTGATGGTACCTTCAATTCAAACATTTTAAAAATGTTTTACATGCTATAAGCATTGTAATGATTCTTTAATATATGATTAAAGAATAGCCCACAAGCTGATGTTAAACTTCTTAATGGCCAACTGTATTGGACAAAAATGGCTGCTAAAATGCTGACCATTGATGGACAAAGGCATTCTGTTTATTCTGAATAAAAGAAAAATGAGAGAAAGAGATGGCTACATATCCTGCATTTGCCAAAACTGTTTAACCTGATATATTAATGTGGAACATAACCATTCTGTATCACACCTACAATCTTCTCTATTTTTGCTGGGGCGGTAAGTCCTGCATGATAAATCACCTTCTAATAAAAGCTATCTAGCTATCTCAGTACATGAATTACTGCAGTTTAATAGATTTCCATATGAAGATTAAAATGTAGATCGAATTTATGATAGTATAATATATGTAGGTTCATAGGTGTGTACTAGGCTAATGGCCGTGGAGCCTTTACAAACATAGCCCATAGGATTACCCTGGCATTGTGCCACCTGACCTTAGTTTCCAGTGTCTCTATCAAATAGAGCCACTGGAGTGATCCCCAGTGGAACTTTTTATTTCCCATCCACTCATCAAGATTTCTCTTGAAGAGGGCCAGTGAGGTGTTCTGCTTGACATGTATGGGAAGTCTATTCCAGTGCATGGGCAGTCTCTGGGTTATGAACCTTTCCCTCCAGCATGTTCTGTTGATTGTGTTAATGAGGTTGAGGTCTCTGGAGCGTGTGGTGCGGAGGGATTTGGATTTCTTTAGATGTAGCATTTCTAACAGAGCTGGGTCAGACATGGCTTTATAAGTTAAGTAGAGATTGCATCTTCGTAGATGATATGAGACAGAGAATAGCTGGAGATTTTTGAGTCTGTCCATGTAGGGCATGTGTTTAAGGCCTAGGATCCTCTTCATGAGGTACGTTTGTGGCCTTTACAGCTGTTGCATGTGTCTAGTGAGGTACTTACCAAATGGGACATTATACTCGATGATTGGCCTAATGAGGGAAGAGTAGAGGGAGATGAAGACCTCTTTCTTCCTGGATGCAAAACACTTGGTAATGAGATGTGCCACACAGATGGACTTTCTGACCACAGTGACAATGTGGTGGTCGAAGGAGAGGTTGCTGTCAACCTGTGTCCCCAGATCTCTTATAATGCCTTTAGTGTTCAGTGGGCTCCCATCGATCTGGTAATTAGTGGGAATTGAGTTTTTCCCAACGGAGATGACAACACATTTTTTGGCATTAAGATTAAGGCCATGGTTTCGACACCAGTCATTGGCATTAATCTTAAGGCCTTTCTGTAGGATGTCTGCATCACTTGGGGAGTTAATAATGGCTCCCAACTTGCAGTCGTCTGTGTACTTGGTCAGCCAGAGTCCCTCTGTGTTGGCCTGGACTTCTGAGAAGTAGATGCTAAACAGGAGAGGACCCAGGACTGATCCCTGTGGGACTCCACTCATGACTGGTTAGCAGTCTGACTTGGAGTCTGCTACTTTCACACTGTGCATTCTGTGAGCCAGTTTGCAATCCACCTAGTGATATATGGGTTGATGCCTAGTTTGGTGAGTTTATCAATAATTCCTGAGTGGGGAATGGTATCAAAGGCCTTGGCTGAATCAAGATATGCTGTATGAACTGCCTTGCCCTCATCCACAGCTCTGGTGACTAACTCAAAGAAGTCAACCAGGTTGAGCAGGCATGATCTACATTTCACAAAACCAAACTGAGTGGGATTTAGAGTTTGGGCATTCCCTATATCCTTGTTAATTAGGTCCATGATGGTGCACTCCATAGCCTTACATATCAGACTCGTTAGGCTAATGGGGCAATAATTCCCAGGGTCTGTAGTTGCTCCCCCTTAATGGAGAGGGATGACTGTAACAGCGTGCCATTCAGTAGGGACAAAGCCTGAGGTGAGGCTGTGATTGAATAGGGCACACAGATGTGGTGCCAGTTCACTTTGTAGTTCATGTAGAACACATCCAGGGATATTGTCGGGTCCCATGGAAGCTGTATTATTTATTTATTTATTTATTTACATTTGTTGACCAGGCTAGTCTAACTGGATACATGTCCATTTTCAGTAGAGGCCCAGGGAGAAAAGCTCCAAGCATACACAGAAAAACATTATTATACAATATTAATATAAAAAAAGCTATTATCAAGTACAGATAATAACAGTATTGGAATATTTGTGAAAGAAAAAAAAGAAAACAAAAATATTGTGTTCTGAGAGAATGAACTAAGAACAAATACAGAAGAATAAACAATATTTGACAAAGAAAAAAACACAAACCCCGGGATTCATGAACCTTGCGCCAGGCGCCAGCATAACGTCGGCGTTATAAAGCCAAATATGGCCACCGAGCGATTCAGGTATGAAGCAATCCCACGTGCACTACCGGCGTGCGCCGGACCTGCGCTAATCACACTGTGTGCGGTATTGCACCATGCAAATGAAGGCAAATAGCGATTCACGAAGTGGGGCATGCGTGAGCGTAAGACGGCAATGTAAACCGAAAAAAACGGTTTACATTTACCCAAACATGACCAAGGAGTAACGGAAGGCTGTCAACGTCAGGTATCATACAGGTGCAATATGCCAAAGGCGAAAGGCACCGAGAATGTCCAAAGAAAACATGCACAAACTGTAAATAATGACAAAAATGTCATGTACGTAGAAACCACAGCAGAACCCCCGGATATGTGTACAGAAGGTGCAAAGCAATGAAATAATATGACAATGTCCTAAAAGAGCTGTATAATACACATCAGCTGTACAGCCACCACACACCATAGTATGTATGTATGGAAAGCCCAACCCCAGCGCAAGGGTTGTCAAGGAGTGGTGGCAGTGTTCGGCGCCGTAACCATGTATTAGCAGTCAATGCCATGCAAATGAGGCAGATAATAGTGAATCGCAAAACTGGCCGGTGTAAGGATGGAGCAAACGGCGCAGCGGTACTACACCGAGTGGCCTACACGAGATACATGTCAATCGCAGAGGGGTGTGCCACTGTAGGAGGAAGCATATTGGAGGCCAGCAAACCTGGGCTGTACAATGCACATCACAGCAGCAGGACCGGCGTGTGAGGAAATAGATGCGCTGAGAGTACATAATGCGCGCACAGATGCATGTGCACGAGGATGACTATGTTCCCCAACCCAGTCATGTGACGGCCTCCCCATCAACAACCACGGATATAGGAAGGTAATGCGGAGAATATGAGGAAATGCGGAAGCAGTGTAATTGGAGCCGTAATGAGCAATCAACACCAATCAATCCAGGAAGGGCAAACGGCGGCAGCCGACAGCTCTGTATGCAGACTCCTGCATAACGGGAAAGGGAAGGCATATGAATGCAAAGATAGTAGGGGATGTAGTAGAAATGCAAAGAACAAAGAACCGAAATAGCACAGCCAAGTACAGAGGTAGCATAACTGCGGCTGCAGATAAAATGCATCATATGCCATGTGCCTGCAGGATGCAGTAATGTAAGATGCAAAGCTAAGCCAATGCAGGCAACTGTAATGTAACACTAAAGGCAATACCGTTGCAGTTGCAACCGTAAAACACCGAAAATAATCCATGGATACGGCTGCACAGACACACCCAATGACATCACCGGGTATACAGCACAACAGTATAAAGTGTGAATGCACACAACACACAGCGATTTCCCAAACGCCACACCGTAGGGTGTAAACACACGGGGAACTTTTAATATGTATATGGTGGGTGCCGCCGTGGCCGTGATGCATAGGTATGTGGCAGAGACAGACAGAGTTGCGGAGGACGGTGCCGACAACTACCGTAGGCCTCACAGGAGAAGGAGAGTGTTCAGACCAAGGGTGACCTACCAGGGGCTGCAAGACCTGGAGATAGTAGAGCGCTACAGGGTGGACAGGGACACGTTACAGCAAATAGTGGAGCTGTGCCGGCCACGCCTGAGAACAAGAGACAACAGAGGGAGCCCATCCCAGTGGACACAAAGGTATGTGTGAGCTTGCGAATACTGGCTACAGGTACCTTTCAAAGGCCAACCGGGGATATAATGGGTATCTCACAGGCATCAGCATCTAGGGTACTACACCAGTTCCTGGATGCCATGTTACGACATGCCCATGAGTATATAAACTTCCCCAGATCTCAGGAGGAGTTGGCTAGCAATATCGCCGCTTCCACCGTGTGGCACAATACCGGAGGTACTGGGTGCGATCGACTGTACGCACATGGAGATCAAGTCACCAGCCGGGGAGCAGGGTAGACGCTACATAAACCGCAAGGGATACCCCTCCATCAATTGCCAGGTCATGTGCAATGCGCAGGGCATTATCATGGATGTGTGTGCTGGCAGCCCTGGAAGCTTCCACGACTCCCATATCTGGCATGCCTCACAGCTGTATCAGGTATTCGCCACGGGGGACATCACACAAGGTCACCTTGTGGGGGATGCTGGCTATGCACTGGAGCCGTGGCTGATGACACCCATCAGAAATGCACACACACACATGCAAGAATGCCATAATGAGGCACACGCACAAACCAGAATAATCATAGAGCGTGTGTTTGGGATGTTGAAATCACGGTTCCGGTGCTTGGATACATCCGGTGGAGCCTTGCAGTACTCTCCAGGCACATGTGCCCACATATTCATAGTATGTTGTATGCTACACAATATGATTCTGCGGAAACAGCTGCTGCAGGGACATAATGGTGTAGGGCCACCAAGCCCGCCACAACTGCCAAGGCAAGCACAGGCACAGGGCGTTCAGCGCCATGAACACGCTGTGCCAGCCCCAGTAGGTAGACGGAGGCGTACCCAATATGCCTACGCCCTGGCAAAGAGGAGCATAGCACATACTTTGACAGTGTAGGCCCCATGGACTGACACCTCCTTACCTGCACACACAGTGAAATGGACGCCACACAAACATGTCCGCCCGTAATGTGTACCGTATGGCCAGCCCTATGTGTGACTCCAACAAAGGCACCGCCCAAACACTGCACACCCAATAGCCAGCAGAGCATGGAACGCCAACACCTCACCGCGACGGTTCTACAGCACACGGCATAGCCGTATGCTGCCACTATCGCCGCAAGTCGACCACATATGTACTTATGTGCATACACAGATACGGAAATAGATATCAGTACACATGTAGAAATATATGTACGCATACACAGATATAAAGTACAACAGGTTAATATGGAACCCAGGGATGCAAGTTCACAGATAAGTAAGACGCGAAATCTCCACATAGTAAACATAGTGACCGACAACCCGATCATCCAGGAGGGTGGGCAGAGCAGGTAACGCTAGCCATGGAAATGTCAACCTGCATCAATACATATCCGCGTGTCGGGATGATCACCAGTCCACGGTACAGTAACGGGATATGTGCGTGTCATATCCATAGGATATGAGTGCGGAGATACACGCCGCCGCCGGCGATGCAGCCAACGTAGGTATTGTGTGCAACCATCGGTGCGAAAGCGGCAAGCATACCAGTGAAGTGTACGTCATTATGAGGAACGTACCTCATTTGGGGTCTAAAACAGTTCATGTTCCTCGCAGTTCCTCAAAGTTCCACATTGAAAATGTCTGTCAAACATCCATTGTTAGGAATGTATTTAAATGACATCCTGGTAAATAGAAATTAATCATAGTAATTCATTAAAGGTTCTTCATTGTAAGTAAATCAGCATATTTTAACCATCCTATGACCTACTTAGCTGAAGTTGTTACCATGCCATTAGTATGTGTTCCACATTATGCCCATTTGTTCCACATTACTAATGTGTGTGTTCCTCATTTTGGAAATAGAAGGTTGAGAGCCATGGCGGCAATAGGTGTATGTGTGAGGTGAGGTTGTCGTGTGTTCCGCTGTGTGTGTGTAATGTGTGTGCCACTGTACAATGTGTATGTAGGTGACATGTTACAGGCGGAGTGTAATAACATGCGTAGGCATACAGTACAGGAACCATAGGCGTATGTACAGCAGTACCCACAAAGTAGTACTGACATCTCCTCAGTGGCTATGCGCGTGGCGACGTAAAACGATGCAAAGCGGAAATGTCCCAGAATGTACCACAGGGCCATAGCCAACAGGAGATGCAAAGGGCGCATGTACAAACCATGACCGTAGGTATGGCGGCCATAAGGTAGACTCAACACGATACGTCGGCAACGTTACACAGCATCAGGCATGTACGGCGAAAATATGAATGTGCTATCCCGGCACCGATCGTGAACACTTACGGTCCCGTAAATACCGCTGTGTGTTCCACGACCGTTAAGTAAGCAAGCGGCACACGAATAGGAGGCTACCGGTAGCATACAGGCCGTCCCAAGTATAGGACCACAATCACCGTAACTATCAGTGACAAAATGCCAATGGATAGTAGGCACGGACGAACATCCGCAGATATATAACCGATGTGAAGGAGGAATACGTGCAGGAAGCACACATGCAGGCGATACCGACACCACACGACATCAACAAAACAAACATTCCCAGAACAACAGACAGGTAACCTGCAGCTCCCCAAGCAGGGATGGAGCACACACACAAGCATATCTTGTATGTATAAATGCAAGACCCACACCCGGTAGCCGTCACCCACATCCGCAGATATACCCCATCGCACATATCAAAGGGATAACAGCTAAAACCGTAGCAAATACATACAGGCAGTCAATGACAGCGGCATACCCGCAACAAGCCGTGTGGGAAACACTAGCAGCAGCTGATGCATCCTTGCATCCGTTGTGTACAGGAATATAACAGCTATGTTACACATCTGAATGCACAATGCCATCGACAAGCGCCAGGACACGGACACCCACATGTCAAACAGAATACCATACCCAACACACACAATCCACGGCTAACACCACAGCGTAATGTACCTGACACCACACATAGCGTATGCAGTCACACAAACATTATACAATACATACCATCCCCACGAAGGTAGTGCAAATAACTAACGGCCACACGAGGAATGAACCATGGCCTAGTTTCCCGGGTAACGTACGAATGGAGGAGGATCACCAGTGATATGCGCATAAGTACACACCGAGGAACAGCTATTGGCGTAATGAACCCACATGCCTCAGGTGACGACGAATAAAATGAAGACTCCCTGGATATTCAAACCGTATGTTCACAACGAACACAAACGGTATCGAGAGAAAATACAGAGAGGAAGATATTGACGAATACAGAAGCGAAGGCCGGAAAGGTATGTCGAACCCACGAGATGTACTGATGTGTAACGCATGATACGTATGACTAATCTGCACTGTATGTGAATGATGTGTGTAAGTAAATATACCTGTCCATTAGGCAGAGAGTGGTGAAAGGTGGTCATGTAATGCTAAGCCGCGGAGCATACCAACGACTGCGGACAACGTGTGCACAGCAGTGGGACAACATGTACACAGACGTGATAACCCAAGGTCCGCCATAGGGATTCCAAACACAGAACTATGCCACCACCGCCCGATGCTGTCAGTGGATATCGAACAATGAAGCCCCACAGCAGGGGATAGGCCATGTATGTATAGTGTCACAGCACACATGTGCATGGGCATATACCGCCGATGTCATACGGAATGTGCGCACGACGTGCACGTATCCCACGCAGTAGGGGTGACTATGTCAATTATGTGTAATGCAAAGCTGTCATGGTGGATATGTTCAGAAATCATAGATAGTATCACAGGCATAGCATGCATGATGGAGGGATGGCCTAATGTTATGTACATAAAAAAGATATGTATGGCCTGCACATATGGGACAATGTAGTAGCAGAATAGGTACCCGAAATGGAGGGAACAGCAAGTAACCATGTCCAAACGTTCCGTAGCAGGTGCAATGTGTGCCACAATGATGTCCGGCAGGGCCGTGTGTAAACACATGTGCAATGTACACAGTAGTGTCACCCCCCCCATGGTAGTGTCCACTGAATGGCAGAAGTGGATGTCAACTGTATGTCTATACAGTACTTCCGCTGTGGTGGTACCATGGGTCTGTGTCACCCTACCAGCAAGGGAGCTATCACATGACTAGTGACACAGTGTGCCCCTGTGGGATGTGCACAGGACCTATGTCCCACAGCTCGGTGTGTGTCCAGTCTGTGGATGTCACACAGACGCCCGGGCTGAGCAATGTGGCATGTGTGCACACATGCAGGACTGCTCCTCCCACCCTGCCCACTGCAAACGCCATGTAGGAGTACTACATGCATCAGTACTGCGGAGAACATGGCCCATGGCAGAGTAGATTACACCCCTGTGTTAGTGGTATGCAGGTGAGTACAGATGTGTTACATGACTGTCATTTGCATATGTAAACTGTCTGAGCCGGGTAGAGATCACAGCATGTCTATACTGAGACATGTAACGTTGCATCCATTGTGTAAGGTACACCACACATGTGTTATTGTAACACTGCCCGCGTGTACATGTCTGTATGGCACAGGTACAAGGGCACCCAAGGTATCAGCTAGGCATACGGTCCAGAAATGCGTGGTCCTGCACATGTGTACCCACGCCATGGTGGAATATGGCAACCACAGCACCATGTGGGGCATGTGTGTGTACATCAACCATGTACAATGTGATATGCATGTATAGGGACAGTATCCATGTGATACACACTGCATGACTGTCACTATGCAAAGGTGATGTGTATGCACTATGTGTGATGTAACTGATGCAATGATATCTACATGATATATCTGCCACACTGACACCTGTATGGTTGTTAGCAATATGAGTAGGATGAGCTAGAATGCTGCCAGGTATGTAGATGTGGTATATGTAGGCATGGACAATACTGTGTGACAGCAGGTAGTGCACGTATGCAAATACTGAGCATGAGGGGCCACATGTCTGAGGACTGTGCAATGTCACACGTCCCTGACTTGTTGTAGTTAGCATGATATGCCTGCACCACTGTGTGACCTGTACAGGAGGCACATGGCATAACATCCCGAGACACAGGGTACGATGTGATGCTGGATGTGTACATTGGCAATAGCGTAAAGTGGAATGGCGCTGAAGGGCAAAGAGTGGATCATGTCTGATGTGATACCCTCTGTACCACCCCAACCACCCATGCAATAGTATGACAGGTGGCCAGCATGGGATGTGGTGTGCTGTGGCGCACATAAGCCCAACAAGGGTGCCAGTAAAGGCATGCAGGTAGTCAATGAGTGTGTGAAGCATGTATGTCAAGATGTGGCCCAGTGCCATACTGAATGGCCCAGTCATGGGTGTACAAATGCAGCCCCATACGTGCAATGCAGTACCACCCATGTGTAGTGTGATAGATGTGGTAGTGTGGTGGTCAGGGTACACAATGTACATGAATGGGCTAGCAGTCAATGCAGTGTGCTGCTGCAGAGACATGTAACAGCCAGGTTGGCGGGATACAACTGTGTTCCCGGACATAACATGTGCATGGCAGTACTATGTATGTGTCCACAGGGTTAATACAATGTCCAGCCAAGGATTGGAACCCTGTAGTGAGTGAGAGTGTGTATTGTTGGTAGGTACCCCATTGGCAGGCACGATGCCAGCAACATCTGTGTTGGCAATGCCTGCATGACTGTGGTATGCTGCATTGAATGTGGATGTAGTCAAACAGCAGAGACATACCACCACACTGTGTGAGGGCCCACACTGCAATGTCTGGCAGTCATGTGTAGGTAGCTAGCTGTGGAGTATGTGATGCACCATGAGGACACACCATGACTGTCAAGTGACACACCACACACAGGTGAACATAACTACCGTGCAACAGCCTGCACATGTGCCCATACAGCATGTGTGCATGGAACAGGAATATCACTGTGGCGTCTGTGAAAAGGCCAGTACCACCATGTCTCTGTGTGGAATAGCATGGTCCCTACCAGTGTGTAAATGTAGCAGAAGTGCACTGTGATCAGTGTTGGCATAGGCACGTAGACTGTCCATCGTGCGGGTGCCATGCCATCAACTACCTCTGTCAGTGGATGTCAGTAATACCGGCTGTAGAGTGTATGTACCATGCATGCTGCTATGGTTGTGTGTTTAGGGTGTGGCTAGCAGGGATGAGAAGCATGGATGTTCAGCAAACAGAGGGGGGATGTGTGTAGGCATAGCACACAGACGCATGGAGGTTTGGTGCATGCCGAGGGTAGTGTAGGTATGGTATGTGTCGTGTAATGTGTCACCCAGCTATGCGTACTGCATGGCTAAGCATGTGTGGGTACATGGGAGTCCATACTAGGGAAGGGCGTATTGCTGTCAATACATAGCAGTAGCAACTGTCCTAGGTGCAATGTACAGTATGCCAACACGACCAGCAAGTAACCTGTGGTGTACAGTGTATTCACTGTCGCGTGTCACAATGTGCGTAGAGGTCACGAACATGGGTATCTGAACATGGATTACCTATGATGCAATGTGTCTTGGGAATATACAGTATGTGTGTAAATCACTGTGTGGTGTGGGAACCACCCACCCGTGTGTGTTGCAGTCCAGGTATGTGCCTGGGAGGTATGATCTGTGTACAATCTGGACTGGCAGGTGTGCTGTGTAGGGCATGGAGGCAGGTCCCAGGCACTGCAGATAAATGACATGTGTGCTGTACTGTGTGTGCAGTGCTTGTGTACAGCACAGTGGAGGGTGTAAGCATTGTCACACATCACTGCATGCTGTGCCTACCTGTGACAGCCCTGCCGGAGACAGACATGTGACACTGCTGCACAGGCAGCATAGCATGTGAAGATGTACATGTGGGCTGCACACCTTAGGCAGATGTCCACAGGTCATGTGTGCCACGGTAGTGTGGTTGAACACGGCTATCAGACTGGACAAACACTACATGCCTGCATAACTACAGTATGACCATAGTCAACAGTCCCAGTGACAGAGTAGGCCAATGTACACTATCCCTGCGTGCAGACCACTGGCTACTGGACACCTGGCTAGACACACACCTGGAGGGTTAATTCACCATTGAGCCATCACATGTCCCAGTCCATGTGGGCCGTACAATGTCATCACAGGGTGGTCACAATAGCAGGTGGCAAGGCAGACACGGTGTACCAGGTGATGTGTCATGTGTGCATATGTCGACTAGCACAGCCGTTCACATGTCTGCAACATACTGGTGCACGATGTATACTGTTACATGATGTATGGAACTGCACTGTCACCCACTACAGGGCCATCTGACACAGGTGTGTTGTGACAGGTGTAACCCATGTTTGCACAGGATACACACCGCTGTTGTAGGCAGCCATGCTGGTGGCTACCAGTGATATATGCAGTGGTCATACAGACATACCGTACACAGTGTTCATGCAGGAATGTCCATTGTCGTTGACGATGTGCTGCTATGTGAATGTAGGTGTGTGTTGTGAATGTTACACATCCAGAAGACACCATCTGGTGCAGTCATGGTTGTCAACACCAGTACACACATCCACAGCAGTCAGAACCCAGTCCTGACAATGTGTGTCAGTCACCCTCGGACTGTGTGACATATGTGCACATGGCGGACCACCTCCCACTGTCATGTAAGCCGGCTACATGATGGCTGGAATGTGCTGTAGAAATGTACAATGCTGGTAGCCCAATGAAGTACCTGGAATCAGACACAGTACGCTATGTCAGCCATGTAAACCATGCACAACAATGACCGCCCAACAGAGACAAACAATGCATTGACACATGGAACATGTGCACATGACAACCCCCAATGAGTTATGTTGCACATATCGATGTACAATTGTCATCTATGTCCATAGCATGGATGCAGACACACATACTCCACAGGTAGTACCATGTGATGTAGGTAGGGGGCATTGCTCGTGTACATGTCACAGTAGCTGTACAGACACATGTCCTGCATAGCCGTCATGTAGGGGTAGCTGTGGTATGTGACTGCTGGACATGCCATACAAATGACCATGTCCCACAGGAGATGTATGTGTGTACCACATGTGACGTGCTGACAACAAGCTGTGATGTGTACGGCTGCCGGGGGTGTACCTGTGTGACATTGTCTGTGATGGGTGCAAAGGCATATAGTATCGTATTGCATGCCCACAAGCCCCACATAGGTGCATAGCCTGAACATACAATACAAGGAGTGTGTGGGTGATAGCAACCCACAGGAGGAGATGGGTATGGACGGCAGCCCACAACCACATGTGTGTGTACGGTGTTCACGTCCACGACACATGAGCATCTGAGAGGCTAGTGTTACAGCTGTACAGGGTTGCATGCATATATGTTCAGCAACATCCCTGTGTGTCCCACCACTGGCCCGTGGACCGATGGACACCAACCAAATGTGCAGATATGAGATGTGCACAGCACATCACAGATGCCTACTGAAGAACAGGCTTACCGTGTAGACATGTGCACAGTAGGTCTGCGCCAGCTGCAGTCAAACATGTAATGTGCTGAACCACACCAATAGTCCAGGCCATGCCACAGATGGACGTGCATGCATTTGTGTATGTATGGCTGTGAATGTCTCCGGCATAGCAATATAGCTGTGTCACTGTTGTGAACAACAATATGAATGGGTTATATGTGTGAGGGGTGCGTCATACGCGTATGGTTTGATCGACGATACCATCACTGACCCTGCTATGTGAACATCCCTGTCCCCATACATGGATACCTATGCTGTGCCCAACACCACATTCACAGAGGGAGGGATGGCGGTGTGTAGTGCAGCAGCAGACATGGGGGTGGCAGCAGGCACTGGATGTACACATATGTGGTACCCACATCAGTGCAGGCAACCATCCATGTGCACGGGATAGCGGTGTGTGTCCACATACAGCACTGTGTAGATCAATATCCCAGCACATAGCACCTGCCTGGGTTACAGTGTATGCATGGATGTGTGATACCTGCATGCACCAGACACACCCTCAGCAAGCAGCGTGCAGCATACCTTGCTTGAGGCCAGTGTCCACACCATGGCGATAGACATGTTGAATGTCCATATACACATAGCAATGACATATGGAATGGACAGCCACCCTGCCAATATCGTAAACCCCAGGTGGATCACAACCCAGTGCCATGTATGTGGCATACCCTGCCATACCATGCAGACCTGCCCAGCAAGGCTGCATGAGCTATCACAGTCCTACATGGTGCAATGGACAATAGGCACTCTCACTATCAACCATACACAGCAGTAATGTGGCGGTGATGCACCCTGTGGTGTCACAGGTGCTGTGTGATGCTCTGGACAATGTGTGTGTGTACATGCTATGCATGGCCTGTCCTGCTAATGTGTCATGGTTACACATTGCCCTATGTCTATCACATGTGCAACACAGGTGAGCTGTGGCAAGTTGTCCAACACCCGTACAGTGCTGTGTGGATGTACATGGCACAACACATGCATGTGCAGGTGTCCATGTGTATGTGTACAGTGCCACTGCTGACGGTCACAATGGCTACAGACGTGATGTGTACTGACATATACACAGCGTCCAGGTGAACATCAGCACCGACGTCACATGGGGACCTATACCAGTGATATGGACACAGGTGCAGCCAGGTACACATGTCCACAGCTGGCTAACATCTACATGGTGCGTGTACAGTGTGATGGGGTGGCAAACAGATATGATGTGACAGCCACTGCTCAATGGTGTGAAGCCAACACATCGGCTGTGTCACTGCCACGATGCCTTCCACAGATTACTGTGCAGATGTTGTACTTGTCATAGCAATGTATTTCCAACAGTATGCCAGCACAGCAGTGTAAATGTGACCTGCCACCATCATTATGTCTTACAGATAATGCCACGTTCCCGGCTTCCCGCTTTCAGTCGACAGGAGGAGGAGGTGATCATCCCATACCTCCATACTAATCATGACGTCTTATTCAGTCATGTGCCACAGCAGGCACAGGAACGACAAGAGATGTGGGAGGAGATGTGCAGGAGGGTGAACAGCCTGGGCGGATACAACCGCACTTATCAGCAGATCCGCAGGCACTGCACAGACCTGATCCGGCATGCAAGACAGCGTGCCGCTGCAATCGCCAGACAACAATGTGGGACAGGTGGTGGGCCACCAACCCAGCCCCACTCACAGCCACGGAGGAGCTCCTGGCCAGTCTGGGGACACCCACGGAACAACACGCAGAAACCCATGCGTCCATCGTGGAGGTGGGTGTCTCCCGAACTATGAGCTTGGAGCTGCATGGTAAGTCAGGGATGCATGTTTGTATGATAAGTGACGTGGGGGTGGGTGTCATAGTACAACACATAATATAGCAATACATGCCAGGTATATGGCCACACAGGACGCATACTCCAGTATGCTATGTTGTGTTAGCAGACATGTGCACAGCACATGCTAACTCACAGATGCATGATGTGACATGCACACTGCTGACTGTGGCGATAGTAATGGATAATGTGTATACCTTTGTGTCATCCCTTTAAAGGTACGTCTGGCGTGCCGCAAACACACAAGGGTCTGTTGCAGGTAAGTCTGTTGCTAGTCAAAGGCATGATATGGTGTATTGATATTCCCCATGTGTCCAGGCATGACATGCACACCTGTGTGTGCCCCAGTCATGGTATACAGGTTGCACCACCCGACACACACACCACCCATTTACAGTAGATAAGACCGTTAGCGTAGAGTGGCATGACACCACACAACCTATTGGTGTGTTACGTGCATTCAGCTATGCATACAATGGTGTAGGTGTTCCACAATGGCTGCATGTGTAGTATGCATCGGTATGCCTCTGCAGTATGCACACAGTACCACATAGTGAGCTGTGATCTTGCCAGAGCACAGGTGTTACCAATGTGACCTATGCCCCTGCATCGGGTGCACGTTGTGACATGGCACATGCCATGTCCCATGCACGTGGATGTCTGGCTGCAACAGTTTCACACCATGACATGACCTATGCACGACATAGCAGACATCCACACTGTCTGCATATCTGTAGGGAATGTGACACCTTACACTAGTATGGTTGTATGTCACATGGGCCACCACAGGGCCATGTGCACGATGTCCACCACACACAATTGTCAATGACCCAGACAGACAAGGCCATGGTCGATACCTACAGGCATGTTGCCACACAGTACATCCACAGTGGGTAGTCACCGTTGCACCCTGTACACACATAGTGGGCTCATCACTGTAGTGGCCCCCCTGGACATCCGATGTAGTACACCACTGACATGGAATGCCTCTCCACAGCTACTACAGGTGCCTCCAATATCCACCACATACGTGCTGCTGAGCGGATGAACCGACTTACAGATATGGCAATGTAATGCGTCCAGGTCACGCATCACACAGAAACATAACTGTGTCCTGCTACTGTGCAGTGGCACAGTGCCCGTACTCCACACTGTACAGCTATGTACACAGCTCACACCAACCGCACCTGCACAGACATCCCTGTTACCCATACATTGTATCTGTAGACTGTACACATAACACTGCACCATGACAGCCATTGTGATGTGCTGCATGCAGTGGGACACCATCGTCACATGTCCACATGATACCACACATGTATGCGGTGTACATGACATAGTGTCGGCAAACATGTGTACTGTCAACACACCCGTGGCCACACGGTGTATCACGGCGATGCATGCAAACTACCATGAATGTGTGTACTGCATGCCTACTAAAAGACACCTGCCTGTTGTACTGTTCCCACCAGGGCAGTGTGCATACTGCCACTAGGAATGTCTGGTCTACATTCACTGGTCTGTGGTGTGTGAATGCTGCATGCCACCTGCATTATCACATGCATGATGTCTGTGTGTGTGTGTGTGTGTGTGTGTGTGTGTGTATTGTAACTGACGGTATGCCTTTGTATTGACAGGTGCTGTAGGTGAGTTCCCCTCCTGTGGTCCAGCTGATGCTAGTGTCCCCACAGATACTAGTGGTGATGACCATGTGCATGAGGCACAGGCAGGGTCGTCACAGGCACACACTGTGCCATTGGAGAACATCACACTTATGTCCCCTTCATCCCTGAACACGGTTCGGATGCCGACACATACCCCAACACCGTTGCCCATAGATGACGGTCAGTCAGCGTCTGTTGGCACCGAGCAGGAATGTGTGGTGGCTGCAGAAGGTGTGGGTACACACGATGTTGCCAGTGTAATGACTGGTGCAGTGCCACGCAGGCATGTGGCAGGTGCTGCTCGTAGGGGGAGCACCGCTAGACATACACCTGCCATACAGGGTGCAGCAGCTGGTATAACCAGACGCATGTTCCAGACTGTAATGGCGGCGCAGGCACATGCCGAACGGCAGAACCAGGAAGGGCAGAGGCTGCAGAGGTCTGCAATCTGTTCCTTGAAAGACAACATCCAGGCATTGGCGAATGCCCAACAGCATCTTGCCGATGTTCTGGATAGGAGATTGGGTGAGATGGCTGGTATCCTCGACCGAGGCATGGCATGGCCATCCTTGAGCGTGGGCTGTCCATGCAGGAACACCAGGTAGGGGTGAGGCATAGGGCACGTGGGCGTAGGCCAGCAACACCACTTGGTGCAGGTCAGCGTGCGTGCCACCTCCCATGCCCACCCACCCAGTGCTGGTAGCAGCAGCAGTGCAGCTGCTACTACACCGACCACACCAGGACAGAGCAGGCCACGTGGACATGGCCCTGGACGGCCCCGGCGTGGGCACGTTTCCAGCGGACATGTGACATCGGAGAGTGGACTGTCTGTACCTACACCCGGTCGTGCCCGTGCGACCCCAGGCAGGCACGGGTCACGTCGCTGCAGGCCGACACAGTGAGCCGTAACACCTGCACTTTACAGTCTGGGGCTGCCAAGCATACCCCGTGTAGGCATCACAGATGACTGAACTGTGTACACACAAACCCACACACAGCAAACACGACTGTAGGGCTCCACCACACCCACATGCAATGTACACAGACATGCCCAGTCAATGCACAGGCCCTTACACACACACATGATGTCATCCATTGGTACAGCCTATGCCTGTGGCACACATATCACCCTGTGCATATGATGAAGTCTCTGCCGCATAACTGTGAGCTACACCATCAGTGCATGGTTATGCAAACATATTCTGATGCACAGGGTGGACAAGATAGTGAGAGGTGTATGTGATACCTGTGTCCGCATAGTACGTGATGTGTATGTTGTGGTGTGTGTGTATGGCTGGTGACAGGTGTGTATGTGATGTGGGTTGTGCACTGACATCATGCAGCAGACATACTATGCAGGACAGGTGCAGCATTCATTGATCTGTGTACACAGTATGTGTGGTGGTTACATGTGTAGCACCATGTTGGTTCAGTTAACCCGTATGACAATGATGGTGTACTTGCATGTGCCTACAGGGAGCACTGTAATTAGTTCCCCACGCGTGTGGGTACCCACAGGCATGTCTGGCAACATCAGCATAGCACAGGTACCCTTTTCGGCATGGACCCCTACATAGGAACATAGGCACATGTACATAACAGGGTATGTGCCCTACGACATGTGTGGACCTAGCATGACTGTGTGTGGCTGCTAACACCCCTCAGGATGGGGATGCCACATCCATCAGTCCCCAGTCCCTCGTCCAGCACTGACACACAGAGGATGCCTGGCGCATAACTATATCCACACATCCACACGTCATTATTACTCCTGGACGAAGGCAGTCAGTGCCTTTCCTTCACATGGGCTGGCACTCCTCTACGTGTTGTAGGGGGTCTCCGGCCCTGTTCCCCCAGCACGTCACACTCATCTTTGTGGTGATGTGTGTGACAGTCACTTCTGTGCCCGTGTTTGCCTGGAGCCTAGGAAGTGGAATATGCCCATGTCACCCAGGTCAGACATGGCCATGTATGCCAGGCACAGATCACCACAGAGCAGATGTGCTGTGAAGGTTTACAGCCGGAGTCCCCTTGGTCGTGCAGCTTGTGACACATGTCCTAGCACCGTCATCCCCGCCTTGTGTAACGTTTGCGGTCCTTCCGAGTGCTGCAGGCGTCAGGTTAGCTACAGGCCAGATGTGCCAATGTACGCAGTCATTGCTCTGGTGTGTGATGTGTACAGGGGTACAATGAACACCCCTGATGTCGATGCGATTCCGTCCAGACCAGGAGGCCACAGTGGAATGTCTTCACACCCACATTGCCATTGTGTGTGTTGACAGATGTTAACGACAGGTGTCATAGCCATTTCCATGAACATGTCCATCATCTGGAATGGCTTACCACCTACATGTGACATTGGGCCGAACATGTCCTTCACACTGGGTAGGTCTGCACCTTCTCTGGCATGTAGTAGCAGGCCATGGCTCTGGCACCAGTTATCCATGTCTATGACGCCCTAGGTGGATGTCCGTGTCACATGGGGTGTTGGGTATGGTGGCCGGTGCATAGTCATCTGCATACCTTGTCTGCCACAATCCCCCTATGATTGCATGCACATTGGAAGGTCGAATGCCATATGGCAGGGGGCCCAGGACTGAGCCCTGTGGGCCTCCACTGGAGACCAGATATGAGTGTGACAAGGCACCAGGAACACCAACCCTGTGTGGTGTGACCTCCAACCTTTCTGAGAAGCATCGGGTGACATATGTCCCCACATGTATGCTGGCGAGCCTTTCCATGAGTCCCATGTGTAGTGTGCTCTGAACGCTCCCACCAGGTCATGGTACTGTGTGCAAACCCACGTATCCCCATCAATGGCCTTGGTGACCACTCCAGACAGGACGAGCAGGTACGGGAGGCAGGATCCGCCCTTGACTATGTTGTTGTGGGTATGTTCCGGTATTGGCTGTACACCGCTGTCTGTATCCATGGGCACCTGTATGGACCTGCCCACAGCTTTGCAGACAAGGCTTGTCAAGCGGATAGGGTGTGGCTGTCTACAGTCCATAAGAGCACTACCCTGGCATAGTGGGACCACAGATGCCATATGCCATCCATTGGGGACATAGCCCATAGTAAGGCTAACATGACACAGTGGCCGCATGTGTGGGCCGAGGCCCTCAATGAGGATGGGTAGCACACAGCCAGGGACACCATCGGTGCCCATTGGTGCTGTGTCAACCGCCATAGAGATATGGGATCACTCCAGGCCATATGAGATGTTTGGGAGGCTACACTCTGGTGGGATGGATATGTCCCCTCTTGGGGGGATGTATGCATGGAACATGTCCGCTGGTTTGCAGACAATGTCTGTGGGTGCAGTGACCGTTGTACCATTCTGGACCATTTCCAGCCAAGTCTGTGTGCCCCCAACCATGTCCTTACCACAGTTAAGGAAGGACCTATGGTTGTCTCATGTGCCCTCTGCAGTACCACTCCCACAAGCGGCCGTGGATGATTGTATGTGTGGCCGTATGGTGACGCCGGTATGAATGGGAGATGGTTTCCCTGGTATTGACATTGCTCTGTCATGTATTAGCTCCAACTGTTGATGTACAGCTAGTCAGTGGCTGGGGTCCACCACACCATGTGCCTACCTGTGGTGGACAAGGTCCTGATGTTATCATGTTTGCCTGTAGCAGACATGCATGTGTGCTCAGAGAATGCATTCGTTAGGCGGTTGCCGGTCTGGCCTGGGTTCAACACTGGCATGGAGGACTTGTAGGGTACCACACCGGTCGTATGATGTGTGTGGTTTGTTGTGGAGAGGTCATCACTTAGGTCCCCCATGCCGGTGTTGGTTACAGGATGTGGATGACCAGTGGATCCACTATACAGTCTGGCATCACCATTGAGGGCTGTACATCCTGTGTGGGGCATATCCTCACCATGTGTGATGGGCAGAACTGTCAGACATCCCCCCCTATTATGTATGGTGCATGGCTGTTTAACAGTGGCCAGGTGTGAGAACACCTGTGACCGGTGGCGTAGTGTGTTGTGCCATGGATAATGTTCCCAGTCTATGTATGGGTGGTTCATGTCACCCAATACGGTGCTGTTGTGAGAGCATGCCCACTCACCAGTGTCCTCAGGACATCTGTGCAGGTAGCCTGTGTTTGGGAGGGTTGTCTGTAGCATGCAACAAACTGTAGGCCAGTCCTACACATGGTTAATTGCACCTAGATATTCCCGCTGCAACGGCCATGTCTGTGGCATGGCGGGTTGTGTGTGGCTGGACACACACGACGGTCCACATTCCGCCACCCATGCCGTCGCACCATGTGTATGCATGTCTGCTCTGTGCCGACTCTAAGTGTCTGAGCATGCCCAGTAGGCAGCTGTGTAGATAGACACACAGCAGAGTGCACACCGCGGCCGACTGCAGTTATACCCCGGGTGCATGGCTGTATCCCCTTCCCGGCGGCAACATCTGAGGCATGGCCAGGTTGCTGTTGTCTGGCTGGACACACGACGGTCCACATTCCACCACCCATGCCGTCGCACCATGTGTATGCATGTCTGCTCTGTGCCGAGTCTAAGTGTCTGAGCATGCCCAGTAGGCAGTGATGTACTGATCAGTAGTTACTTGTTATTCCCGACTGCAGCACTAACGTGTTACTGTACGGCGACCTTGGGATGGTAACAGGCTGCGTGA
This sequence comes from Protopterus annectens, assembly GCF_019279795.1. Lineage (NCBI taxonomy): Eukaryota > Metazoa > Chordata > Ceratodontiformes > Protopteridae > Protopterus > Protopterus annectens. Next base: position 600,021,934 of record NC_056731.1, on the reverse strand, counting down.
CTGCGCACTCTGACCTAACTCCCGATCGGGCGCATTGCCTCTGCAAATGATACCACCCACGTAGGGGTATGCCTCCTGACAGCGCTCTGCTCAGTAAACTCGGTAGCGCGTTCTGTAAATGCTTCATACTGTAGTGTGTTCATGTAGATAGGCGTAGGTTCGTCTCCCGTCCCTTCCGTGTGTGTGTGTGTGTGTGTGTTTCCAGCTGCCTCTGCGAATTAACATGCTTTTAGGCGCTCCACAACACATATCTTGGCTATTGCCAACTATTGTCTTGCGGGTGATGTCACCAGCCTACAAGTATGCCTCTGACAGCGCTCACTTCAGTAAACTCGGTAGCGCGTTCTGTAAATGCTTCATACTGTAGTAAGTTCATGTAGATAGGCGAGGTCTCTCCGTCCCTTCCGTGTGTGTGTGTGTGTGTGTGTGTGTGTGTTCCAGCTGCCTCTGCGAATTAACATGCTTTTATGCGCTCCATAACACAAATCTTGGCTATTGCCAACCATTGTGTTGTGGGTGATGTCACCAGCCTACAAGTATGCCTCTGACAGCGCTCACTTCAGTAAAGTCGGTAGCGTTCTGTAAATGCTTCATACTGTAGTAAGTTCATGTAGATAGGCGTAGGTTCGTCTCCCGTCCCTTCCGTGTGTGTGTGTGTTTCCAGCTGCCTCTGCGAATGAACATGCTTTTAGACGCTCCGCAACACATACCTTGGCTATTGCCAACTATTGTCTTGCGGGTGACGTCACCAGCCTACAAGTATGCCTCTGACAGCGCTCTCTTCAGTAAACTCGGTAGCGCGTTCTGTAAATGCTTCATACTGTAGTAAGTTCATGTAGATAGGCGTAGGTTCGTCTCCCGTCCCTTCCGTGTGTGTGTGTGTGTTTCCAGCTGCCTCTGCGAATGAACATGCTTTTAGACGCTCCGCAACACATACCTTGGCTATTGCCAACTATTGTCTTGCGGGTGATGTCACCAACCTACAAGTATGCCTCTGACAGCGCTCTGTTCAGTAAACTCGGTAGCGCGTTCTGTAAATGCTTCATACTGTAGTGAGTTCATGTAGATAGGCGTAAGTTCGTCTCCCGTCCCTTCCGCGTGTGTGTGTGTGTGTGTTTCCAGCTGCCTCTGCGAATGAACATGCTTTTAGACGCTCCGCAACACATACCTTGGCTATTGCCAACTATTGTCTTGCGGGTGATGTCACCAGCCTACAAGTATGCCTCTGACAGCGCTCTGTTCAGTAAACTCAGTAGCGCGTTCTGTAAATGCTTCATACTGTAGTGAGTTCATGTAGATAGGCGTAGGTTCATCTCCCGTCCCTTCCGTGTGTGTGTGTTTCCGTTGCTTTCGCAACTTCTTCTGAAAAAGCAAATTCTTAAACTGTTCACAATCAACAATGTGATATTTAAAATCTTGTTAAGACTCACATTGTTGATTGTGAACATTCTTAGACTTTGCTTTTTTCTGCAGACGTTGTGGAAACAACAAAACGTTGCATGTTTTAATAAACTGTTTAAATGTTACGAAGACTTGTGTTGTGTCGAACTACGGGGACTATTCTTGCCGCAGGTTGCTGGTTTGTTTGTGTTTCATAGTACAATATCATGTAATACGTGTGTTCATAGTATGCTTTCTGTGATGTTGACATGTGTGTGTTTCGTTAGTAGTGCGTCTGTGCTTTCTATGCTGTGGCTACATGTTCATTGTTCGCATAGAAAGTGACAAATGGAAGTGTAAGGGTGGACATTTAAAGCTTGGATACTTCCATGTTATGTGTAAGTCTCACGGGGCCTACGGGTGATAGCGCATACATGTCTATGAAGTACCTTTGGATACCATATGCGACGTGTCGTGGACGAAATGTTTAAGTTGACTGTTCCATCTACCTATGTGTGACATGGTTTGTGGCCATAGGGTGCCAGCAAGTCTTTCCTGTTCATTGGGTGTTTGCCATGGTCTATTGACATCAATCCTATTAATTCACGAAGGATGTCTTTCATTGGTGGGAACGCCATAGTTTGACCATCGTATGTCATTCCCAGCAGACGTTGAGATTGTGCCATTGGTATGTTTACACAGGTCACCCATCTGTTCCACTGTATGGAAGCGTGTGATCCCCATTGATGTGCTGGCAGATTGAGTGCTGTGTACGCCGGTATCTGCCCAGCGGTCTGGCTTTGTATGGGGAGTGTCTACTGTAGTCCCTATCTGTATTTCCTGGGTTATGCCTTGCAACAGCTGTGGGATTCCCCCAGGTTTGCAGCTATGGGTGCCATCTTGCCGTACGTTTGTCCATCCATGGGAACTGCCTACTGGACACTAGTATAGGGCTGTAAACATTTCACAGCTGCATTCTCCATTTCCGGTGGATGATCGGCATTATTATTGCGGAGTAACGCATATGCCATGGCCACGTCCCGCACACGGGGCGGGACAACGAATCATCTGCCAATCCACACCGACACCCATTTTTGCATACCCACGATCCCATGTCTGCAACCCTCGACAGTACCCCTTGCACACCCTTCATGTGTGCGGAAATGGGATGTGAACGCACGTGTATGGACGCAGCAGCCTGGGGAGTCCTATTCATATGTCCTGCATTTCATGGACGGTTGTCATCACCCTTGAAGATGCTTGTGGTGCATATATCTACCTGTGCCGTAGTCACGGCTGTCACCTCTTCCGGTTCACACTATGCTGCCCACACTTACTTAAGGAGAAATTTTGGGTCCTGCAATGGACACCGATGTGCATATGTAAAGTGTAGAACATGTTGGACTGTGTCCATTCGGCCAGTGGGTTTGACTGCCGCCGTATGTTCCCCAGTCCCGGATGTCTGTCTGCCTACCCATATTATGTAGTGCTACGGAACCCGTGTCCTTCCACAATTTACCCATATGGTGTTACTGTAGTACTGCAGGTTGGCAACTGCTTTAAGTAATCCTCAGAGGTACCATTGTGAACTATCCGCCACTGTATTGTCATTATAACACAGCCGGTACATGTAGAACCTATTTATTCATGACAATATGTTATTTATGTGTGGGAACGCCATATTTTAACCATAGTATGACCTTCCTAGTTGACGTTGTTGGTGTGCCATTAATATGTGTTCCACAGGTCGCCCGTATGTTCCGCCGAGTGGAAGCGGGTGATCCCCACATACTTGCTAGCACCTTGGCTGCTGTGTACGCCGGGATTCGCACGGCAGGATGGATGTCTACGGGGTGTGTCTACTGTTGTTTCCATCTGTATTTCCTGTGTTATGCCTTACTACGGCTGTGTGATTGCACCAGGCTTGCTATTATGGGTGCCATCTTGTCCGTACGTTTGTCCATCCTTGGGAAATGCCTACTGGACACTGGTGTAGGGCTGTACCCATTACACAGCTGCATGTAGCATTCTCCGGTGGATGATTGTCAGTATTGGTGGGTGGTAAGGCATGTTCTGTACCCACATCCCTCCCACGGGGCGGGACAATGGATCATCTGCCAATCATCTCCAACACCCATTTCTGCATACCCACGATCCCATGGCTGCAACCCTCGACAGTACCCATAGCAAATCCTCCATGTGTGCTGGAATGTGATGTGGACGCACATCTGTGGACTCGACAATCTGTGGATTTCTGTGCATATGTCCCGCATTTCATTGACAGTTGTCATCAACCTTGAACATGCTGGCAGTGCATATATGTAGCTGTGCCGTAGTCACGGCTGTAGTTCATCTTGGTCTTCCGCTTGCACCCAGTTGGCGTTGCAAAAGGAGAAATTTTTGGGTCCTACAATGGACACAAATGTGCATATGTAAAATGTAGAAAATGTTGGGCTGTGTCCATCTGGCCAGTGGTTGTGACCGCTGCTGTATGTTCCCCACTCGCGGATGTCTATTTGACTACACATATTATGTTGTGCTACGAAACCCATGTTCTACTACGATTAACCCAAATGGTATTGATGTAATGCTGCAGGTTGGCAAGTGCTTTAAGTAATCCTCAGAAGGCCCAGTAGGACATATACGCCACTGTGTTGTCAATATAAAACAGACAGAACATGCATACCCTATTTATTCATTGAAGCATGTTCGTTATATGCGGGAACGCTAGTGTTGAAACATCGTATGACCTTCGTAGTTGAGGTTGTTAGTATGCCATTAGTATGTGTTCCACAGGTCGCCCATTTGTTCCGCAGTATGGAAGCGAGTGATCCTCATGTTGTTGCTGGCAGATCGAGTGCTATGTACGCCGGTATTCGCGGCGGTCTGACTTTGTATGGGGAGTGTCTACTGTAGTCCCTAATGTATTTCCTGTGTTATGCCTTACGCAGCTGTGTAATTCCACCAGGTGTCCAGTTATAGGTGCCATCTTGGTCGTACACTTGTCCATCCATGGAATTGCCTACTGGACACTGATGTAGGGCTGAACACATTTTACACCTGCTTTTAGCATTACCCAGTGGATGCTTTGCATCCTTAGTGGGGAGTAAGGCACGTGCTATACCCACAGCCCTCCCACGGGGCGGGACAACGGATTATCTGCCAAACAACACCGAGCCCCATTTTGCATACCCAGGATCCCATGGCTGCAAACCCCCACGGTACGCATTACACATCCTTCATGTGTGCGGGACTGGGATGTGGACGCACTTCTATGGACACGACAATCTGGGGATTTCTGTTCATATGTCCTGCATTTCATGGACAGGTATCATCAACCTTAAACACGCTGGTGGTGCATGTCTAGCTGTGCCGTAGTCACGGCTGACACTCTGTCTGGCCGATCTCAATGAGTCGAAGGTGTAAACGCAACTATTTTTGGAGTCCTACAATGGACACCGATGTGCATATGTAAAGTGTAGAACGTGTTGGACTGTCACCATCTGGCCAGTGGTTTTGACTGCCGCTGTATGTTCCCCAATCGTGGATGTCTGCTTGACTACCCATATTATGTATTACTTGGCCTATCTATATCCACGTGCCAGTAAGCGGAAATACAGCAAACCTTGCGTCCTGCCCATCTTCATAAACGACATTATTGAACATATATCGGCCAAAACAGACAATGACAAAAACGATAGACTCCACAGTCAAACGATACTGAGCTCTTTCACCTACTAACATGGGGCATCGCCGGAGCACGAAATGCATTACATAGTTGTCCCTTATACACTTCCTTCAGAGTCAGTTTAAAGTCAAATAATCAATAAACCTGCTCATAGTTAAGTGGACAGTGCTACAAGTCTTGATTGTAACGTGACATATACAAATCAGTGTTGCATACATTACTTCATGGAAACAATAATACGACAACAATGTGTTAATATAAATACAATATTGGTCAATACAATCAGTATCTTGAAACATAGTTGATAATTGTTGTGAGTAAACCTTAGAATGTAGTGTGTTGATCAGGATATTTTATATCAATGTGTATAATTGTAGCATTACGATTCCAAAGCATGGAATCAGTAAGTACTATTTAAGCATATATTTTACAATTATGAATGTAAATGAGTGGAGGACACATCCTTAACCTTCCCTGCTTCCAGTGGATCACACACGCACACTCGCATTTCCTAATTGTGGGTTACGCGCAGGCGCACATGCATATCCGTATTCTGTTTATATATGTTTACTGGGTCTGTGTGGTTACGTGTTTTGTGTTAGTTGTGACTATTCCGGTAACATATGTCTGATCCGGTTGACGGACGTGTGCAGAACGCACTTACAACTTTATACATGTAACAGTCTTTGCAGCATGGACGCATTACGTACACGTTCACATCTATATATTCCATAGTCGTAATTCAAACGTGACTGCATTCACGTTTGCCAGTTACTGTGACCACTACACGTTAGCTGTTCGGTGTCATTAATATGCATACCCATGGTACTTAAGTACATTTACATATCCCCCGCAGTCACGCGTCGCCACAGGCATCCATTCTCCTGCTGGGAAAGGTGCGGTACTGCATGTTAAACATTCCTTATTCCCCTCGCTCATGGCCCAGGATGCATATGTCGTGACCGCAGAGATGTTCAGATGACAGGTGCTTATATCCCCACGCATACAGGCCGATTGTCAGGGTGTTGCTGTGGTGCTTTGGGTTTGGTCTTGTCCGCCCAGTGTACGGAACTGCCCTGACCGTACGAATGTTAGATGAGTCACATGGGCACGCTTTTGTCCGTGTCTATGGTACCATGTCACCCCAATTATTCATAACCGTGTGCGCCGATTGGCCGGTGTACCCGTTGTAGATCTTGTTATACTAATTGCACACGGTCTGGTCAAACGGACCTATTTCCATTACTAACCCTCGGTATGTATGACCTGTGTCACAATATTACATGGGTTTACCATTGCGTGACGGCTTTCACTGAGCCACAGACATGTCCGTTGCTTGGTTTGGGACGGTTCCGCTGTGCTATACACATTTAACATGGCGGAACAGGTTGAACAGCTCAGCCACGGGGACATCGGGTTCTCCGTCGCTGTTTAGTATTAAATCGCTATGTGGAGTTTGTTTCACAAAGCGAGACAATGTCGACATTGGTAACGGACATCTCGCGCAGTACGTCCGCACCGCCGTGGGTGACGTATGTCTGCGTTTGGGCGGCGGACAGGCATTATGCTGTGCCATTATGTCTGGGAATATATGGTTTCTTGCCATAGATGATATGCCATACTAGCAATGACCCGCGTCTGGGTGTGGGTACTGCTGTATTACCCACGGGAAGAGTGGCCTTAGGTTAAGTGGTGCCCTAGGCAGAAGTTGCCACCGCAACATCACCCGCTACCCCCCTCCTGGTCTACCTACACCAAACAAAGTCTGCAAAGGTGCCCCGAGTAGAGCAACGCCCTAGACAGCTGCCTACTTGGCCTATGCCTAAGGCCGGCTATGTGTGTGCTCCCTCGGGCATCGGACTCGGGAACGCGCCACGTCTGCCGTGGGTATGTCCAGCATTACCCACATCCAGCTGTGGTGTATTGCCATGATGTTCCATGTGTACAGTGGTGCCGGTTACCATACATATGCCTTTCTCAAAAGCCGATTTCACACTTCTGAACACTACTGTGGTCTCCTTTAAGGCCCCTGAGCCAGTGGTGAACATCACTCAAACCGCTGAATCACGTACATATGCCTTCCACCAGCACCTACAGGACTGCATGGATCAGGCAATCCCATACAAAACTGAGACTCTTTGTACCACAGACAAGCATGCAGTCTGGTGGACCCCAGCCATGAACTAGCTCTACAACGACAGGAGGTAGATACTACAAGTTAAAGCGGAATACTTGTAAGGTAACACACCCTTGCTCATTATATGTGAAGAACTACAAGCTGTCATGAAATCATCCAGGCGAAATTCAACAGAGAAATTAACAAGGACTCAACAGACATTCATAAGTCCTTCTTTAGCTATGTTGGACACCTGGGAGGACACTCCCAGATATGCTCAAACTGGGTTCGCAATGATGTGAAGATGACTGAACCTACACACATTGCCAGCATACTGGCTGACATGTTCAGTGCTAACATTCCCCCCCCCCCACATGGAGAGTTATCTATACCTGAGACTTGTAGATCCTGGAACATCTGTAACACACAGGTGGGAAATGCTGTCTCCAAGGCAGTCAACACAGCATCCATGGGACCAGATGGTGTCCCAGCTGTGTACTCCATGAACTCTATGGGGAATTAAACCCACACTTAGGACAGCTGTTTAATCTTAGCCTCACCTCAGGATACGTACCCAAGTAGTAGCACAAGGCGACTGTAGTCACACTTCACAAAGATGGTGCCTCCACTGACCCTGGTTATTACCATCCCATTAGCTTGACAAGCCTTATCTGCAAAGCCATGGAGAGGGATCATAATGGAACTCATAGATAAAGACATAGGGGACTCGCATACTTTGGATACAACCCAGTTTAGCTTGGTCAAAGTCAGATCATGCCTTTTACACGTGTTTGACTTTGTAGGATCAGTCACCAAGGCCATTGATGAGGGTAAAGTAGTCCATACAGCCTACCTCAACCTGGCAAAGGCCTTCGACACAATACCCCCTCGGGTATCAGTGATAAACCCGTCATCTTGAACGTATATCCATACATCGCCATATGGGTTGCAAACTGGCTAAGTCACAGAACACACATGGTCATAGTTGCTGGCACCATGTCATACTCACAGCCAGTCACAAGCGGTGTCCCATGGGGCTCAGTCCTGGGTCCACTATTTTTCAGCATCTACGTTTCCAAAGTACAAGCAAACACAGGGGTTATGGGTGACAATGTTTGCAGATGACTGCAAACTGGGTGCCATAGTCAGACACACATCTGACACAGATATCCTTCAGGAGTGCCTCACAGATGTGGATAAGTGGTGCCAGAGACATGGCCTACAGCTAAATGCCAGGAAATGCATAGTCATACCCTTCGGGAAGAACAAGGTTACCCCTAGCTACCATATAGGTGGCAATCCACTGAGCACAGAGGGAGTTACCAGGGATCTGGGGACCGGTTGTTGTTAACCGCTCGTTAGACACACACGCTAACGTAGTTAGGTAGACCTTCCACATTGCCCACATCATCATGAAGGGATTCACATCTAGATCAGGGAGGTCATTGTCCCCTTGTACTCATCACCATTAGACCTATGATTGGGTACAATGCCCGCTCAGAATGTATGTGACCCGACACCTGCAGCAGCTGGAAAGGCACCAACAGTTCATCGACAAACAGATGCAGGGTCTCAGGAATATGTGTTATACTGACCAACTGAAAGAATTCCAGATGTATACAGTTGCATACCACTTGCCCAGAGGTGACCTGTGCCTGGCATACAAGGCCATGTCGAACCCAGATCTGATGAGTATGCTTCACCTAAAGAAGTTAGATCCTCAGAACCACAAGGGCAGGTGACGTACACCTTGACACTGTCATTAATAGAACGTGTTGGTGGGACAGATTCATCACCCAGACACTCACTATGCTGTGGAACAACATCCCAGTACATGTGAGGGCAGGCACCTCGCTGGCCTTCTGTTAGTATTTTGACATGGATGTCTGAATTGATTTATTTAAGTAACCTTCTAAATGAATATTTACATTACCACATTGTGAATCTTTACATTTCGTTGGTCTATTTTACATTAGTCATAATCATACGGTTTATCTGTGTATATTATGGTTCATTTATATTACTAGGTGTCTGCAGTTCTTTTAATATATTGGCACAGTCCGTAGAACATATATATGTAGCTTACACAGTCAGACATTTGGAAAACATTATGTTGGTTCATCTTTCATATATATACATATATTTCTATTTCTCTATGAAGAATGTACCTTTCAAGCAATGTCTGATGTCCTCACTGTGTGGAATCTGTAACCCAAGTAAAGTTTGTTTGCTTGTTTGCCTTTAAGGCATGTAATTAATACCTAGCACATCTAATTTACTGACCAATTAAGGGTTTTACATGTAGTAGGTTGGACTGCATTGTATGTATTCTGAATAAGTCTGCTTATGAAGCAGACGAAAAAGCTTCAATAAACTATGGTGACTGCATTTAATTCCTGGTGTGCTCTGAGTGGTCACTGACGGTGTCTACAGTACCTCGTCTTTGCTTTGGACTTCATCGGCTGGTTGTCTGTGTTTGTTGTATGGGGAATGTCAAGTGTAGTCCCTATGTGTATTACTTGTGTAATGCCTTACTACGGCAGTGTAATTCCACCGGGTTTGCAGTTATGGGTGCCATCTTAGTCATACGCTTGTCCATCCATGTGAATTGCCTACTGGACACTGGTATACGGCTGTACACATTTCACACCTGCATATTGCAGTCTCCGGTAGATGGTTTGCATTATTAGCAGAGAGTAAGGCAGGTGCTACGCACACATCCCTCCCACGGGGCGGGACAAAGGATTGCCTGCGAAACAACACCGAGGCCAGATTCTACATACCCAGACTCCCTTGACTGCAACAGTCGACAGTACCCATTACACATCCTTCATGTGTGCGGGACTGTGATGTGGACGCAATTCTATGGACCCGGCACCCTGGGTATTTCTGTGCATGTGTGCTGCATTTCATGGACAGCTATCATCAACATTGAACACGCTTGCGGTGCATATGTGTACCTGTGACGTGGTGACGACAATGAGATCACGTGAGTAATGCAGGAAGCTAGCAGGCATTCCATGAATGGAATTTTTGGTCCTACAATGGACACCGATGTGCATATGTCAAGTTAGATGTTGCTGGACTGTGTCCACCTGCCCAGTGCTTTTCACTGCTGGTGTATGTTCCCCAATCGCGGATGTCTGTTTCACTACCCAGTCTACATGGTGCTACATAACCAGGTGATTTAGTACTGTGAACAAATGACATACATCCAAAGATGCTGGTTAGCAACTGCTTCATATAAACCTCAGACATCCAAATGGGACATATCCGTAACCGTATTTCCAATAGAACACCACCGGAACATGTTGATTACCTATGTTTTCATTTAACCATGTTGTCTTCATAGGTGGGAATGCCATAGTTTACATATCCTACTTGACGTTGTGTGTGTGCCATTAGTATGTGTTCCACAGGTCGCACATCTGTTCCGCTGTATGGTAGCGGGTGCTCCTCATTCTGTTGCTGGCAGATTGAGTGCTGTGTACGCCGGTGTTGGCACGACGGTCCGGCTTTGTATGCGGAATGTCAACTGTAGTCCCTATGTGTATTTCCTGTGTTATGTCTTACCGCGGCTGTGTAATTTACCCGGGTTTGCAGCTGTGGGTGTCATCTTGGCCATACGGTTGTCCATCCATGACAATTGCCTACTGGACACTAGTATAGGGCTGTACACATTTCACACCTGCATTTAGCATTCTCCGGTGGATGGTTTGCATTATTAGCGGAGAGTAAGGCAGGTGCTACGCACACATCCCTCCCACGGGGCGGGACAAAGGATTGCCTGCGAAACAACACCGAGCCCAGAGTCTACATACCCAGAATCCCTTGACTGCAACAATCAACAGTACCCATTACACATCCTTCATGTGTGCGGGACTGTGATGTGGACGCAGTTCTATGGACCCGGTACCCTGGGTATTTCTGTGCATCTGTGCTGCATTACATGGACAGCTATCAGCAACATTAAACACGCTTGCGGTGCATATGTGTACCTGTGACGACAATGAGTTCAGGTACGCATTGAAATAAAACATCATTCTGTTCTTTCCACAATTTTTGGGTCCTACAATGGACACCACTGTGCATATGTAAAGTGTAGAGCTTGTCGGACTGTGTCCTTGTGAGCAGTGGGTTTCACTGATGCTGTGTGTTCAGCAATCGCGGATGTCTGCTTGACTACCCATACTGTGTAGTGCTACAGGAACCATGTCTTCCGACACCAGAACCCAATGGTGTACATCCAATGTTGCAGGTTAGCAACCACTTTCATACCCAGGGGTCACGATTGGGAGGTATTGCCACTTTATTATCGGAACAACACCTCCAGACTGTGTACATCACGGGAACTTTAGGCCAGTCTTACCGGCCATTTGCAATTGTAATTAGCACACACGTGTCAATACATGTATGATAAGACATATTATCATGCAGAAGTTAATCTATGTTATTTGGACATTGGCTTCTGCTATTGGCATCCGTTGCTGTGAGTGTTGCCAGTTACCATACACATTGTTTGCTCAGAGGCAGACTACACAATTATGCACACTACTGTGGTCTCCTTTAAGGACCCTGAGCCAGTGGTCGACAGTACTGCAGCCACTGCATCAATCACATTTGCCATCTACCAGTACCTACAGGACTGCATGAACCAGGCATTCACTTACCCAACTGTGGTTCATTGTACCAATGCCAAGCATCCAGTGTGGTGTACCCCAGCCATACACAGGATGTACAACACGAGGAGGTGGCTACTACAAGGTGGAGCAGACACCTTGTGAGGTATGACACCCTTGGTCATCATATGTGTAGAGTTACACACTGTCGTGCCATGGTCCAGGGCACATTCCACAGATATACCTACATGGACCTGGCTGACAATCATACCACCTTCAGTTGCTATGCTCAACACCTGGGAGGTCACTCCCACATATGCTCTGACTGGGTTCACAAAGAGGTGGAGTTTACTCAACATACACACATTGCCAACAAACAGGCTGACAAGTCCAGTAAGGACATCTCCACACCCTCCACCACACATGAGGAGATGTCTGTACCAGCGGTTTGTGGTCACCAAATGTTCTGTGACACACAGGTGGGACATGCTCTCCAGGGTAGTGGACATAGCATCCATGAGACCAGCTGGTGACCCCACTGTGTACTCCACTATCTCATTGAGGTATTAGACCCACAGTTAGGACAGCTATTTCTTTGTAGCCTCACCTCAGGTAAGGTACCCAGGTTGTGTCGCATGGCAACTGTAGTCCCACGTCACAGGGCCAATGCCTCCACTGAGCCTGGTTATTACTGTCCCATTACCATGAGGAGACCTATCTGCAAAGACATGGGGAGGGATCATACTGCGGCTCGTATATGACTGCATAGGGGACATACATACTTTGCATCCAACACGGTTTGTCTTGTTCAGGGGCGGTTCATGCCTTTAAAGCATGAGTGACATTTTCGGGACAGTCACCGAGGCCATTGATGGGTGTGTTGCAGTCCATACAGCCTACCTTGACCTGGCAAAGGCCTTCATCACATTACCCCCCTCAAGTATCATTGATAAACCCATTGGCTGGGATGTGAACATGTACATCACAGAATGTGTTGGAAACTGTCTATGTGACACAACCCACACGGTCATAGTTGCTGGCAGCGTGTCAGAACTACTGCCTGTCGCAAGTGGTGTCCCATGGGGCCCTTCCGTGGGTCCACTCCTGTCATACATCTACATTTCCACGGTACAGGCACACACAGGGGTTTTGTGGGCAACATTGTTTGTAGATGACTGCAAAACAGGTGCCATCGTGGGACGGACATCTGACACAGATATCCTTCGAAGGGGCCTCCCAGATATGCATATCTGCTGTCAGGGACATGTCCCACAGCTAAATGCTAAGTAATGCAACATCATACCTGTGGAGAACTACTAGGTCACCCTGTCCAGCATATAGGTGGCTGTCCACTCAGCACAGGGGTGATTACCAGGGATCAGGGGACAGAGTTTGCCAGTCACCATTCATTCAACACACACGTTGCTATTGTGGTTGTGTGGGACTTCTACATTGCCCACCTGTTTGTGCAGGGATTCACATCTACATCAGGCTAAGTCATTGTCTCCTTGTACCCATTACGTGTTACACCTATGATTTACTACATTGCCCCATTCAGACTGTATCTGACCATACACCTACAGCAGCTGGGAAGCCCTCATAGGTTAATTGTTGTACAGATGCAGGATGACATCATTTTGTGTAATGCTGCCCCACTTGTAGGACCCTGCCACATTACGTCACATACCTGCTGTTTAGTGTTGACCTGTGCCTGACATACAAGGCCATGTCAACCCATATGTCATGTGTATGCTTCACCTACTGTATCTGCATCCCTCAGAACCACTAGGGCAGGTGACATTTACCTTGTCACGGTCATTAATGGGATGTGTTGGAGTGACACATATATCACCCAGACACTCATAATGCTGTGGATCTACATCACAGTACATGTGAGACAGAGATCCTTCCTAGCCTTGTTCGTGGGTGTGTTGTCCATTGGATGGAGAATTGCAGGTATAGGCCAGGGATTACATAATTATCCCTGCTTGACGGAGGTACAGCACTATCATGGGTATTTTATCTGAAGCACAGAAGGTTGGCAAAGTCATCCTAACTATGGTGTAGTGTTATGGCTGAACCTGGGACGATGGCCTACCCTGTACCTATGGACGTATGAACCTATATTCATAGTTTGTCACATTTACAATTGTCTATCCCCTATACTCTTTCTCCAGTGTATATTTCTCTGGCACATGATTGTCCTCTGTATTACATGCAGGTATGCTGTGTACAGTGCACATACGTCACAGTTGACAGTGTATCTGTGTCCCTAACACTGTGATACCGAGGACTACCACACATCCTTCACAACATTACATGCATATGTCCATTCTATTCTTCTTTGGCCTATGGGGGGTTGTTAAGGCAAACATTACACAAGTCCCTGTTTGTGCATGCTTCATGTTGGTGTTTGACCAGGCTCCGTTGCAGTCGTGTGTTGGACAGTAGTGTTTCTGTGTGTTTGCCATGTGTTTTTATTGCCGGTACATCTGTGGGAGGTGTGGTTGGCACATGTTCCTCTTTGCAGGGACACCCATCCTGGGGTTTGTGTCATGCATCTGCACTTGGCACGTGCCATATGTCCTGTACTATTCCCACAGTCGTGTATGCCTTCATGCACTACTACTGCGTGTTACTGGCTGTTTGTATGTGGTACACATGGACATTGTGATGGTTGGCTTGACCTATTCCCATGCTAGACTGTACACATCTGTCAATTAAGTTGTTTAAATCAAACTGTAACACTCATTCGTATTTTCAAACTGACAGTCAATAACACAGGAAGCTGAGATTAATAACGTTTTACTACTGTGCAGCAGGAGGCAAAGAACTATGCAGTAAATGTTTAGACATTTGTTTTACTCTATACATGTTACAGCTGTATGAACATTGGGTATACTATCATCTTTTGCACACATTAATGATGTGGTCAGTCACAAGGCATTTACATCGCTAGAGTCCACAACGCTGTATTCCTACAACAGTGCTCAGGTAATGCTTATTAAATGTTTTCCCATGAGAATAACACAGCCTTGCAAGGCACCTTGTCAATTACAGTGTCCTTCTGTGATTGTAGCTGTTTCAAGGACCCTAGACTGTTCCGATACTGTAGTCGGGTAATTTCTTAATACGTTGCTTTGTCTCTCTGGTAAGGAGTTGTACTGTTATCTTCGATAGTGCTCACAAGGCCATCCTCCTCAGGGGAAGGGGTGATGTTATGCATGTACATACATTTATTGTTCTGTAACCCAGCAGATAATTAATGCTGACAGACATAAGCCTGCTGTACTGGTTACTGCCAGGATCAGAATTCCATCACACTACAGCTTAGCTTCACCAATTACATGCAGGCTTAGTTCTACTGCCATATTGTACGGTACAATTCAATGCATTATCTAGTATTTCGAGTCTCAACTGGCACTTCATATGTGTTTCTATATATATTTTTCGAACAACATCCATCCGGCCATATGCATGTTGTTCCGTCCTTTACCTTGACCGTGTGTATTTGTCCGTCCGCCAACGCTACTCTCCACATGTGATGTCCCACCTTCCCCTTCTTTGCCTGTAGCACCCTGTTAGGAAGTCCTGTTTGGTGGGCATGTGTTCCGCTATATGTGATCGACTTCACTGCATAGCTAATCATCGATGCGGTGGTTCAACAACCCGACTTGTCCACATGTGTACAGTTATGTGCACCGTGTCGTATGCAAACCTATATGGTTTTGACGGGTACATACCACATGCAGGATGTACACATTCTGCAGACACATTCACATGCAGCCATTTACATATCTGTACCTGAGGTGGGTTGGTGACATGTGGGTAATGATTTGCCTGTGTGGCATTGCCTAACACACACATCTTACCACATTTCAGGTATGCACATTGTGTGTGGGTGTATAGCTGCACACGGATGCTAGCGGGTTAGGGTGCACAGGTGTACATGGGTGGGACTGACATGTACAATGAGGCTATTGTGTATTACATCTGAATGCATGGGTTCTGCTTCTGGATATTACACTTCAACATATGCCATCCAGTGTATGCGACAGAGACGTTGCTGGGTGTGGGATATGTTGCTATGCACATGTTTGCCTGTGTTTAAGGTATCTTGATTCCTTACTGTTGTTATGTCAACACAGCTACCCGCTATGTACTCTCACTACTGCTTGTGACCATTATGGTTGGCACCTTTTCCAATGCCTATAGTGGGGCATGTTATGTGGAAACTTCGGAATTTGCAGGACTACACATACCCACGGCAAGTGCAGTTGACAGAACTTCACTTGTTTGCCATACTATGTTTATTCTGTAAGCATTTAGGTTCCTTATTCATTTTCTTCTGCCATGTATGTGTTTCATATACAAATGTATTATGTTTTATACTACTATTACATGTATATTGCGGGAATAGTTTTGGCAGGATCTGAGGTCATTTTCCATTTTTCCGATTGTTGCAGGGACACAACTGTCCAATCAGGGACTGTCCATGGCACATTGGGACAGCTGGTAACCCTGGTGATCATGCCCATGTCGCTACTGGGGTTGCCACCTTTTCCAGTTTCCAAGCTGGGATATTTCCGGGACTCACATCTGACTTTACAGGCCGACACATACACACGGTCACTATATAGCATAGGACTTCACTTGTTTGCCTAAATAAAAGCTTATTGTTGTGGCAGTTTGCTTGCTTATTCTGTTTCTTGTGACATTTAGGTATTTCAGTTACAGAAATAACCAATTCATGCTACCATTACATTACATACGGGATATCATTATGTCCTACAATCTTAGCACATTTGCCATTTTTAATACGTTTTTTTGGGACACAACTGCCCATAGAGAGACTGCCCCACCCAGAGTGGAATAGGTGGTGACCTTAGTTGCTGCTCCTATGTCGGTGCGGCGCGCTGACATGCTGCTGTACACCTTCTCTGAGTGTAACCACTGACGGTGCATTGCGGGACAAACGCGGTCTTATGCGTATCCTTTGCTCCTTGGATGGGTACACTTAAGCCTTCATGGCTTGTATTTGCTTCTCTGTTTATTTGGGACAGGTACTATGCTGCATACTCTACGTGCGTTTCATTCTGCACGGGACCTGGCTGCTGCCATTACTATTATGGGCGGACCGTGGCTGTCAGCACATTAGGTTGCTAACCTCATGCCGGCTTAGACACGCCTCCAGACGCATCCTACCTGGGCTCGCTCACGTACACGACGTGTCTGTGGTTGCGGTGCACTCTCATTAATATGCATATGGCGCTACTGCGCCGGCTATTCACTGCACCGCCGGCGCAGACCTTACGCCGGCCTTGCGCCGAGCTTCATGAATCCCGGGGTCAGAGTAATACATTTTAAAAAAGTTATAACACGTTTTTTTTTTTTTTTTTTAGTACAGGTAGGAAACATAATACAGCAAAAAGGACACTGAAAAATGTGAGCAATATAGTACACTGGAGAAGTGAAGTAAAAGGGAGAGCAGGAATGAGCAAAGAGGAAAATCAGTCAGGGTTTGTGCAGGGGCAAAGCCAGTGAGTTTTAAAGTGTTCTTTGAGATGTTTTTTAAAAAGATGTGTGGAAGAGTGAGTAGAAAGTTCACTTGGAAGCTGGTTCCAGGCTTTACCCACTGTGTTAGTGAAAAGTGAGTCTCCAGCTTTGTTTTTAGATTTAATAGTGGAAACTAGAAGCTTATCGGCTGAGCGAAGAGTTGCAAGATTTTTGTAAGGGGTAGTCAGATTTGTGAGGATTGGGGTATTATTAGGGTGAAAAGTATCTTTTGGGTTACAGTAAGTTGATGACAGAGTAGTTGGTGTTGCAGTTCTAACCATCCCAACTGTTTGAGGTTGAGACAGTGGTGGGTTCTAAAAGGGTTGCCAGTAGCAAATCTGGCTATGTTATTATAGCTAGTGGCAAGTTTGTTAAGATTGTTTTTAGAAAGGTTAGTATAAATGGCAGAAGCATAAAACAGGGTAGAGATCAGATGAGTCTGGGCTATAGTGGTTCTGGCTGTTGGTGTAAGGAAGGGTTTGATTCTATACAGGGAACCTAGTTTTTGTTGACAGATTTTATGGTAGTGTTGATGTGATCATCATAGCTAAGGTTGTTGTCTATGGTTATGCCCAGGAGATGGGTTGTGGTATCAGGGATATGGTGGTTCCATTGTTAGAGGTTATAGAGGTTATAGTGAAGAGAAATTGTGGTGATTTTAGAGTAGGAGTAAAGAGTAATAATTTAGTTTTTCTGGGGTTCAGGAGGAGGCAGTGTTGCATGAACCAATTTTCAACAGTATGAAATACAGATTGGGTGAGGGTCTGGAGTGTGGTTGGGGACCTAGCTGAGCAGATTAAAGCAGAATCTTCAGCATATTGTGTGGCTTGAGGAATTTTAGTATTTAGGTCATTAATAAACATTGAAAAGAGAAGAGGGCCTGGGATAGAGCCTTGTGGTACTCCAAGGTTTACGGAGAGGGGAGTTGAAAGCTTATTGTCCCAAAGGACTGCTTGATGTCGGTTGTCTAAATAGGATTTAAACCAGAGTAATGCCTGTGCGCCCAGTGAATGGGCTTTTAATACCTCCATAAGCAGATTATGGGTGACCATATCAAGGCTTTCAAAGGTCGATAAACAAAGCAGAGGAAAGAGAGTTATTGTTACAATTTTTGTTTATACAGTCAGAAAAGGATAGCAGGGCAGTTGAAGTACTATGGAATGGTCTGAAACTATGCTGGCAGTTGGCAAGTAAATTGTTGTGGAGAAGATGGTCAAGTAGTTGTTGGTGGATACATTTTTCCATTATTTTTGCTATAGAAGAGAGTAGGGCGATTGGTCTAAAGTTGGAAATATCAGTTGATGTCCCACCTTTGTGTAGAGGAATGATGTGAGAGATCTTCCATATAAGAGGGATTTTACCTTCTGAAACAGTTCTATTAATAAGGATAGAAATAGGGTAGGCAATGACTTTAGCTGCTATTTGCAGGTATTCTGCTGGTATACAGTCAGCAGAAGGGGTGCATGGCTTGAGTTTTTGAAGGAGGTTATAAATGAGGGATGTAGGTACTGGTTGTATGTGAAAGAAGGAACTGAATTTGTTGTGGTATTAGGTGGGAGGGAGCTAGTGGGTGGTAGAGTATTAACTAGAGTTTGTATGGCTTCTATAAAGTAGTTGTTAAAGGAATCAGCTATCAGTTTAGGGTTATTATGGGTGATTCTTGATGGGGTGGGAGACTTGGTGTGCCCTGGGTGAAGTAATTTGTTCATAGCTGACCAGAATTTTTTTGGTTTTTGTTTGTGGGTTTGTTGCAGGTGAAGGTAAAAGTTTTTTTTTGTCTAGCAGAATTTCTTTTTTGGTGGCATTTCTTAATTGTTTAAAGTAAAGGTTGTCAGAAGGGCTTTTAAAGGCTCTCCACTTGGCCCAGATTTTATTTCTTAGGAGGATTTTTTGCCTAGTTTGTTTTGTGAGCCATGGGGCAGTTTTGGTCTTTATTTGGGATGAGCGATAGGGGGCATGGAAGTCTAGGATTTGAAGGAATCTAGTATTAAAGTAGGTAACTGCTTCATCAAGTTGAAGATGGAGCAGTGGTGACCAGTCACATGCCTTCAGTTCTGTTGGAAGTTCTCAGAGTGAAAGTTTTTTTTTTGAATGGGAGGTTTTGAAAATAGTAGGATTGGGCCTATGAAGTTTTTGTTTAATTATATAGGTAAGAGCATGGTCACTGATGTCATCTGGAAGGGTTCCTGGTTTATAAGTAGTAGGGTGACTGTTTATGAGAATCCAGTCTAGTATAGTTTCCATACCACTTTGTTTGTGGGTTCTAGTAGGGGTGGTTATCATTTGTGAGAAACCATAAAGATTTATGTGGTTAATGGGATTGGGGGACTTACAGGTAGCCCAGTCTATATTAAAATCACCTAACACAATGGTTTCCTGGGGTAGGTGGATAGATAGGCTACTAAGTACATTTTCTAGAGTACTGATATTGTTACCAGGGGGAAGATAGGAACAGATTATATAGATGGATTTATAGTTATTGATCTGCAGTTTGGCTAAAAGGGTTTCTGCAATGGAGTTTGTGGGAAGTGGCACATTGAAGGGTGATACTTGGAGTTCTGATTTATAAAACATGGCTACTCCCCCACCTTTTTTGGTAATACGGTCTTTTCTCAGGATGTTATATCCTGGGGGGGGTAATCTCATGGTCTTTGGTTGAAGGTTTAAGCCACGTTTCAGTAATACAGAGGATATCAAATTTGTGTACATCTAGGAGCGCATGAAGATGGGATATTTTATTGTTAATGCTATGGATGTTAAGGTGAGCTATCAAAAGGGAGTTAGATGGACTTGTTGGGGTAGAGGTGGTGTGGGGTTTTTGGTTAAGTAGGTCATAGGGAAGTCTTGTATTGGGACCAGGGTTTGGATGGATATCACCATCTAAGAGGGGATGTTGTTGAGGTTTTTGTATTAGTTTTGTGATTTTAAAGTAGTTGTAAGGGGGGTTCTTGTCATGGAAGTAAGTGACATGGATAGATATGTGGTACTTTGGAAGGGTATAGCTAGAAGTTCTTATCTTGGACAATGCAGCTTTACCCTGTGCTGCAGTAATGCTGGGTGTCTGGCATTCCTCTGGTATTGTGATTGGTCCTTGGGAGGGGGAGGGGGAAAGTTGGTACTGATTCTGTCAGCCGGTACATTGGCAATATCTGTTGGCTCAGTATAGGAGGTACCATAGAGCAAGCCTGAGCATTGTCATGGAGATTCTTGATATAACTACAGAAGGCTTTATGGTTGTTTTTAGTATCTGCCACAATTCTGCATTCATAGCTGGCTTTAGAGGTTTTGATGAGGGATCTCAACTTTTTGTTGAGGCTAATAAGGGAGCTTTTCCAGTCTTGGGACTTCAGCTTTTTCTGCAATAATTTCTTCCTTCTATTTAGTCTAGATTCATAGGTGTTTACTAAGCTAACAACCACAAGGGCCTTTTTAAGCCTAACCATGAAACCCAAATCTCTGACGTTCTGATACCCTTGATAAGTGTAAGCAGGGGTTTGGGAGATTAACCATTTACAGGTTACCTGTGTCCATTAGAGACATAGGTGCCAAACCAGGGGTGAATTTCCAGTTTCCCTTCCAATTGCCCAAGTTGCAATTAAATTGGGTTATGGAGGAACTCTGCTCACATGGATGGGTAGCCTGTTCCATAGACATGGTAGTCTCTGGGATACATACCCATCTCTCCAGCAGAATCTACTTATATCACAGCCATTTAAGTCTTTAGAACAGATAATTGTTTTGTGGATATGCAGGAGGTCTATTAGAGTGTGCTCTGACAGTGCCCTGTATGCCAGGCATAATTCTCCCCTCAAAAGCCTGTAGGAGAGAGAATACAGAGACAGGGCTTTCAGGCAGTCTACACAGGACATTTTACTTATGCCCTGTATTCTTTTAGTGAGGAAAAATCTGTGGACATTCCAGTTCTTGGAGATGCCTGGTTAGGTACATACCAAAGGGGGCACTGGACTGAATGATAGGTCTGATGAATGGCGAATACAGCGGAACAATGACTTCCTTGGAGTTAGATCCCATACCTTTGTTTATAAGTTGTGCAGTACAGAATGATTTCCTCACCACTGTAGACGCATGATGGTCAAAGGCTAGACTACTATCTATGCATGCCCCTAAGTCACTGACTACTGGGTCAACTCTTAGGGGTGTGTTGTCAATATGATAGTTACCAGGGATGGATGACTTCCCAAAGGATACAATTATGCATTTCTTGGCATTTAGTTTTAGTCCATGGCTCTGACACCAGTTGTTTGTCTGTGTCAGCCCCTCCTGGAGAACATTTGTGTCAGTGTGTAATTCAATGACAGCTCCTAATTTGCAATCATCTGCAAATTTAGTCAGCCAGAGACCAGTGACACTGGCCTTGACTTCTGAGAAGTAAATGCCAAAATGAGCAGTCCAAGGACCGATCCCTGTGGGACTCCACTTGTGACTGGCCTCTTTGTAGAGGTGGACTCCCTAATTCTAACTTCCTGGGTCCTGTCTTTGGGCCAGTTGGCTGTCCACTGGGTGACATACGGGATTGTACCTAACCTCCTGAGTTTGTCAACAATGCCCAAGTGGGTACTGTGTCAAAAGCCTTGGCCAGGTCAAGGTAGGCAGTGTGAAAAAAAATTTCCCTCATTTTCCCTCATTCATTGCTTTGGTGACCTTCTCAAAGTCGCCCACCAGGTTGAGTAAGCATGATCTGCCCTTGATGAAACCAAACTGGGTTGGGTCCAGTGTCTGAAGGTTTACTATATCTCTATTGATCATCTCCAAGATAATTCTTTCCATGACAGAATCAAATTACTTCCTCACATTTCAAACAAATGTTCATATTTCTGAAACCATAGGGGTTATGAAAGAAGTATAAATGGTAAACTACTCTAGAGCACAAACTATTTTTATACTGGTAACAACTTTCACTATCTCTACAATCTCCCAAGTTACATACACACTGTCAGCAGCATTTTATATATGTAACTGAGAGCTTTCATATGGAGTTATTAACCTGTGGCTACATTTCCACTCTCAGACTTACCTGCTGTATTTCTGATACTTTGCTGATTGTCTTCATCCACACTAAGCTCTCTTGTCTCTACCTGCTCCGTTCGCCCTTTGGGCTCACTCCGCTCCCCTACCCTGCCCCCAATTTCCACCCGCCCCCAGTAGTCCTACACTTATACCACCAGTAATCACATCCCCAACCAATCAGACATAACTTCATCATTAGCTCACCCAACCCCTCTCATTTCACACCACACCCACTTTAGCCAATTGTATCTTCCCCTCTACTACTTACAGTCATAATACTACCTCTCATCTGTACTACTATCTACCTTCCTTTTTCTCTTACCTCCCTAACCTATAAAATGTGTACATTATTCCTCCCTTCATATCTTCGAAATACCTGCTTATCACTTTTACCTCCTCTTGTAACTATTTATCTCTTAACCTCCTATGAACACCCACTTCACTCTACTCTTGTGTTTCCCTCTAAACACACCTCTACACCTACATCGCCTTTCACTCCAACCATCTTAAATCTCTATCAAACCTAACTACCTACTAGCCAGATACCACAGACTAGCACGCTTTAAGCTAAGCAACCATAAATCCAAAAAATTAAATTACTACTTACACAAACCTCTCCAGCCCAAATATTTCAAACTCCTCCACTCACTGTTGGATGGGGATATTCATCCTAACCCTGGCCCACATCACACCAATACCTATAGCTACAAAAAACAAGAAAAAGCTACTTCTTTATCATCTATCTCACCTTAAAATTCTCTTACTATACCTCATCTCAATGTATGAAGCATTTCTAATAAAATTACTCAAGTCCATACCCTTTTAGACGTTCACCATTTTGATATCCTATGTTTATCAGAAACATGGCTAAAACCTACCATTAAGGATAATGAAATCACCCCTCCTGGGTATAATATCATTAGACTGGACCGCATACCTAAAAAGGGAGGAGGAGTAGCAATTATCTATAAAGCATAACTGCAAATTAGCATAATAAATCTGAATCTTCCTCTAGATAATAATGCAGAAGTAATCAGCTCCAAATTTCAAATCAACACCAGTAAAGCTATTAATATAATTTGTATATATCTTCCCCCAGGAAATAACACTAATACCCTAGAATGCATCCTTAGTTGGCTCTCCATAAAGCACCCCCAAGAAACATTAGTCCTAGGTGGCTTTAATATTGATTGGAACTTCTGTAATAGTATAAACCCCACCTCCCATATAAACCTATACGGCTTCACACAACTCATTAATAGTGCTACCAGAACTAATAAATCTAATAATAACGAAACCACCTTAGACTGGATTCTTACAAATACCCCCCAACAAACCTACCAGTCTGGTACCCTTCCAGATGATCTAAGTGACCATTCATTAACTTATATCATTAGACATAAAACCAACCTAACTTTACCCGCCCCTTATAGAACACTACGATCAAAAAAGCATTTTTAACTCTGAACATTATCAAGCTGAACTAAAACAATATAATTGGTCCCCACTAAAATATCTCCCCCTTAATTTTGCAGTAGAATACTAATTCCACATTCTTATCCATTCTGGACAGACATGCCCCAAGTCGTACCATCAGAACCAAAACAAAAGCAGCACCCTGGCTAACTAACAATACTAGGCATAAAAGTATTCTCAGGAACAAATCCTGGGCTAAATGGCGTATTACTAAAAATCTAACTGACCGACAAATCTTTAGAGAGCTTAGAAATAGCACAAAAAGAGCCATCCTGACAGACAAAAAGAATTATTACCTTCTGTTACAACAAACCACCAATAAGGAACCTAACAAAATTCTGGCCAGTATTAATAATCTTCTATCTCCAGGCCATTCTATTACACCTAACCCTCAAGACTCTAACCCAGAGAATCCTACACAAATAGCGAATGACTTTAACTCATTCTTCACTAATACTATCCAAACTCTTGCTAGTCATCTATCTCCTGATACCTCTAACCTGCTTCTACCTACATCAAATCCACCTCCCACCCTCCACTTACAATCTGTTCCTACTTCTTTTATCTCATCACTGCTCCAAAAGTTAAAACCTACCACTCCCTCTGCAGACAAACTACCTGCAGAATTCCTACAAATAGGAGCCAAAGCCTTAGCTTACCCTATTTCCATCCTGATTAATAGATCTATAACTGAAGGAATCTTCCCCTCTATCTGGAAGATATCCCATATCATCCCACTACATAAAGGGGGAAACTCCAATGACTTCTCTAATTTTCACCAATAGCACTTCTATCACCAATAGCTAAAATCATGGAAAAATTTATCCATAAACAACTACTTAACCACCTTCTCAACAACAGCCTACTTGCTAACTGTCAGCATGGTTTCAGACCTTCACACAGTACCACTACTGCTTTACTCTCCTTTACTAACTCCATCAACACTAACCGTAACAATAACTATCTATCATCTCCAGTCTTCATTGACCTCTCCAAAGCTTTCGACATGGTTAATCATAAACTTCTTCTGCACATACTAAAATCTCTCTCACTTGACCCTCCTTCCTTAACTTGGTCTACATCTTACCTAGAAAACCGTCAGCAGGCAGTACTCTGGAAAATTCCCTTTCAAATCTTCTACCTATCTCTTTAGGTGTACCTCAAGGCTCTATCCTAGGCCCTCTTCTATTTTCTATCTTTATTAACGACCTACAATTTGCTATCCCATATACTACCTGCATACAATATGCAGATGTCTCTACTATAATCTGCACTGCTACCTCTCAAACTGAACTTCAATCTCTTACCCAAAACGCTTTTAACACTGTAGAACAATGGTTCTCTCACTGCTGTCTACTCCTTAACCCCAACAAAACCAAACTGTTACTTTTTTCACCTACTCGTAAATCTACTCCACCATATTTCACTCTTACCTCCTCTGACGGTACTCTCATTTCTCCTGACTTGACCACAAAATTATTAGGAATAACTATTGATAATAATCGCAACTTTGACTCTCACATCAACAACACAATAAAACTAGTTAATAAAAAATAGGATCCCTTTACAGAATCAAACCTTTCCTTACACCTGCAGCAAGGTCCACCATAGCTAGATCTCACCTAATCTCTACTCTTCTCTATGCTTCCCCGATTTACACTAACTGCTCAAAAAACAACCTCAAAAAACTAGCAACATCCTATTATAACATTGCTCGATTCGCAGTAGCATCTCCTTTCTACTCATCACTGCTTGAACCTAAGAGAACTAGGCTGGCTTGAACTTCCTAACCAGCTTATACTTCAACAGGTCTTAATAGCTTACAAGATACTATACCATCCAGCCAATACACCAATACTCTCTAGCCTTATTTCACCATATAATAACCTGAGGCAACTACGTTCTTCAAACAAACTACAGATTTATATTACCAAACCCAATAACTATGCAGGTGACTGTCTATTCTCCAGCTCTGTTGGAAAAATATGGAACAAACTACCCTCTGATATCTCATCTTTGACCTCTTTCCCATTTTTCAAAAGACAACTGAAAATGTATCTCAATAAACCCTGGCTTTGCTCCTGCACTAACCCAGACTAACCTTACTTTTTTCCTTTACCTTTCCCTTGTTAACTTTCACTGTACAGAAAACTTTGTAAATATATGTTTTCATATGATTATAGTAAAAAAAAACTTTTCTTGTTTCTATTCATATTACCTGTAAAACCTGTAATAACTACTTATGTTTGTAATCTAATCTTGTATTGCCATTTTCTGATTAAACTTGTCACAACTTGTGGAGCTTTTCTCCCCAGGCCTCTACTGAAAATGGACATATATCCAGCTAGACTAGCCCGGTCAACAAATGTAAAATAAATAAATAAAATAATTATTAAATAAAACTCCGAAAATGATAAAACAACCAGCGAAAAAAACAAAATGTTCTAAGCAGGTTGTAACAAGGCTAAAAACAAAAGCATTTAATGGAGTAAGCGCTTTCACCGATACACCGCTTCTTCAGACTACAATCAAACAAACAGCATCAGCATCACATTTAAATGCTAAAACAATCAAACTAATTATGACATCATACAATTAACATAGCTTACTTAAAGGAACACTGTATAACAACTCTTAAAAACAATAAAATCAATGCTTCAGTGGCTTAGCCTTGAGAAAGAGTTTAAGTGAAACAATGCTGTTCAAGCCCGGAGGCTTGTCAGGATGAAATCACAAAATCCATTCTTGTTCAACTAGTTCAGTAGCATTTTTAAAATCTCCCCCTCTCTTCTTAGCAGCTACAATCTGAAGTACTAAATGTGTGGCCCATGCCTTCCTTCATGTTATGCATAGCTACTGCACTGTTTTCTTTCATATTCCTGATGTCCCTAAAATGTTCTAGTATCCTGTGCTTAAGGCAACGATTCGTTTTACCTACATAGAAAGAAAAACATTTAACACAATAGCTAAAATAAATAACATTACAGGTCCTACAGTCAGCATAGATATTGGGGTCAATCTTAAAACCTAAACTGGGATGTGTAAAGGTCCTTCAGTGTGTATATGTCTGCACGCCTTACAGTTTCTGCATGCATAAGTACCTATTCTCTCTGACCTAGGAAACTTAGTAAAATCAGCAGTTCTATAACACAAATGGCTTTTCAAGGACCTATTACTGCGAAAGGTAAAATTTGTTTTTTCACCTATCACCCTTTAAGCCTTCAACTGTAGGCCGAATGTTCCAGTTCCTATTAATAACCTCACATTCCCCCCTTATGTCACTAGCAAAGGTTAAAGGCATCCATAGCACATTATTGGTGCTTTCGTCCAACATCATTCCTACTAACTTCCATCTGTAAGGGAACAATATTCTCATTATAATAAGGTTTACATCTATCATGCCTGGTATTCCAGGCCTCAAGTACACATTTATCAATGTCATACCCTTTATATCCTCTCAATTAATTCTGACTTAAGTTGGTCCAAAGCAAGTTGCAGCTGGTTGTCATCATTATGTAGACGCATCATCCTAAAAACGTGTCCTTGTATAATATTCTGTTTAGTGTGTTTTGGATGCATACTATTATTGTGCAACAGGTTGTTCTTCCTCACTGACTTCCTATACAGACTAGTCCTGATAGAGTCTAACTGATGCTTGCTGACTTTAACATCAATAAAATCTATTTCATTAGGAGAATATTTTTATGTAAACCTCAGAAAACTCGTAGTTCCATTCAGATATACAATGAAATCAGTAAGAGCTTGTTCAGAACCCTGCCACAGCAAAAAAAAATATTGTCCATAAATCTTGTGTACCAGGCAATGGATCCACTAAACAATTCACTAGAAAGTATATATTCATGTTCCCATTTGACCAAAGAAAGGTTGGTGTAGCTATTGGCACAGGCAGTGCCCATAGCCACGCCAACCTTCTGTAAATAACGTGTCCCCAAAAACAAAAACATTATTATCCAATACAATGTCAAGCAATGTACAAATCAAGTGCACTTTGTTATTCTCCATCCCCTTGTCACAAAGCAACTCTCTCACCTTCTCTATACCCCATTCATTGGGAATGACAGTAAACAATGACTCGATATCTAGAGTCACAAAATAGCAACCATGCTCAACGTCTCTCCATTTGGAGCTGAGCATATTCAAAAAGGTCTTAGTATCTTTCAAAACTGTTGAACAACTATCCAAAATTGGATGTAAATTTTTCTCTATATATATGGAAGCCTTTACTAGGCTATGGAGTTCTGTCTGTGTTACTTGGTTGTTGAGATATTTAGAAAAATGTGAAAATTATATACATATAAATTAATATCATAAAAACAACAGTTAATATCTATTTACCTGCACTAGACAGAAATCAAATATTAATGCAGTTTGCCATTGTGTGAGGTTTAAGATGAAATCTTTTAAAGCCTTGTACATAGCATGGTTTTGGAATAACTGATGCAAATATGAGCAAGCAATATTTGATGCCTAGAGGCATCAGTAGGAGTTAAATGCAGATGCACCTGGAGATGTCACTCGGATGTAATAAGTTAATACCTGCTGCATGGCCTCATGAAAGAGGTGTCTAAAAGGTAACAAAACTGAATCATCAAAGCAGTTAGGTGAAGTTGTTTGAGACTGGGGTGTTTCAAACTCCCACTGTCTTGTATGAGTAGGTCTAGCCTGTGAGGAAGCTTGTGGCAATTGCCCTTAGACAACTCCATACGAAGGGAAAATCAATGCTGCCTGGGACAAAAGGGGGACACCACAATGAAATGTGAAATCTTCTTCTGAATCTTTCGAATCACCCTGGAAATCAGCCAAAAGGGTGAAAATGCATAAAGGAACATCCCTGACCTAGGGAATGAGAAAGCATCTCTTTTCCAGATCTGTCTGCAAGGAGTCCTGGTAAAGAATTGGTTTAATTGTTAGTTTGTAAGGAGCCAAATATATCTACTTAAGATACTCCTCACAGCTGGATTAATTCCTGGAAGACACCATCATTCAACTTCCATTCATGAGGGTCAGTCCTGATCATGCTCAGCTTGTCTGCCTCTTCATAGGTTCACAGGCGTTTACTAAGCTAATTGCCCTAAAGTCCTTAGGAAGCCTAGCCATGTTTATTTTGAGTTGTCCCAACTGTTGGTGGTTAGATGAGTAAAAGTTCACAGAGGTAAGGGTCTACAGTAGTTAACAACAACTTCCTCTGCCCAGGATGGACATGAGAACAACCCCAGGAGTGAATATGCAGTCACCCCTGCATTGATCTAGGTTGTGTTTGTAGTGAGTCTGGGAGGGCTCTGTTTCACATGAATTGGAAGCTTGTTTCTGAGAAGTGGCAGTCACTAGGAGATGTACTTACCTCTCCAGCATGACCTGCCCATGTCAGAGGCTAGGTTAAGATCTCTGGAGCAAATGAACCTCTTGCAGTTTGATTTATGAATGTGCAGCACTTTCATCAGGGCTGGGTCAGAGACTGCCCTGTAAGTCAAGCACAAGTCACCTCTTAGCAACCTGCAGGAGATAGAATACAGTGGCATAGCTTTGAGTCTTTCTGTGTAAGACTTCTTTTGTGTACCCTCTAATTTCTTGGTGAAACCTCTGTGGTCTCTCCAGTTGTTGCAGGTCTTGTGAGGTACATGCAAAAGGAAGCATTGTACTCAATTATTGGTCTGATGAGGGTCAAGTATAATGGAATTATAATAACCTTAGATCTAGATGCAATGCCTTATTTATAAGATGTGCCACATAGAAGGATTTCCTTACTGTGGACACATGGTGGTGAAAGTTAAGGTTGCTATCAGACTGAGTACCCAGTATGTCTGCGTTTGGGCGGACAGGCATTATGCTGTGCCATTATGTCTGGGAATATATGGTTTCTTGCCATAGATGATATGCCATACTAGCAATGACCCGCGTCTGGGTGTGGGTACTGCTGTATTACCCACGGGAAGAGTGGCCTTAGGTTAAGTGGTGCCCTAGGCAGAAGTTGCCACGCAGCATCACCCGCTACCCCCTCCTGGTCTACCTACACCAAACAAAGTCTGCAAAGGTGCGGTAGAGCAGCGCCCTAGACAGCTGCCTACTTGGCCTATGCCTAAGGCCGGCTATGTGTGTGCTCCCTCGGGCATCGGACTCGAGGAGCAGCGCCCGTCTGCGTGGGTATGTCCAGCATTACCCACATCCAGCTGTGGTGTATTGCCATGATGTTCCATGTGTACAGTGGTGCGGTTACCATACATATGCCTTTCTCAAAAGCCGATTTCACACTTCTGAACACTACTGTGGTCTCCTTTAAGGCCCCTGAGCCAGTGGTGAACATCACTCAAACCCGCTGAATCACGTACATATGCCTTCCACCAGCACCTACAGGACTGCATGGATCAGGCAATCCCATACAAAACTGAGACTCTTTGTACCACAGACAAGCATGCAGTCTGGTGGACCCCAGCCATGAACTAGCTCTACAGCGACAGGAGGTAGATACTACAAGTTAAAGCAGAATACTTGTAAGGTAACACACCCTTGCTCATTATATGTGAAGAACTACAAGCTGTCATGAAATCATCAGGGAAATTCAACAGAGAAATTAACAAGGACTCAACAGACATTCATAAGTCCTTCTTTAGCTATGTTGGACACCTGGGAGGACACTCCCAGATATGCTCAAACTGGGTTCGCAATGATGTGAAGATGACTGAACCTACACACATTGCCAGCATACTGGCTGACATGTTCAGTGCTAACATTCCCCCCCCCCCACATGGAGAGTTATCTATACCTGAGACTTGTAGATCCTGGAACATCTGTAACACACAGGTGGGAAATGCTGTCTCCAAGGCAGTCAACACAGCATCCATGGGACCAGATGGTGTCCCAGCTGTACTCCATGAACTCTATGGAATTAAACCCACACTTAGGACAGCTGTTTAATCTTAGCCTCACCTCAGGATCGTGCCAGTAGTAGCACAAGGCGACTGTAGTCACACTTCACAAAGATGGTGCCTCCACTGACCCTGGTTATTACCATCCCATTAGCTTGACAAGCCTTATCTGCAAAGCCATGGAGAGGGATCATAATGGAACTCATAGATAAAGACATAGGGGACTCGCATACTTTGGATACAACCCAGTTTAGCTTGGTCAAAGTCAGATCATGCCTTTTACACGTGTTTGACTTTGTAGGATCAGTCACCAAGGCCATTGATGAGGTAAAGTAGTCCATACAGCCTACCTCAACCTGGCAAGGCCTTGACACAATACCCCCTCGGGTATCAGTGATAAACCCGTCATCTTGAGCGTATATCCATACATCGCCATATGGGTTGCAAACTGGCTAAGTCACAGAACACACATGGTCATAGTTGCTGGCGCCATGTCATACTCACAGCCAGTCTGGCGGTGTCCCATGGGGCTCAGTCCTGGGTCCACTATTTTTCAGCATCTCGTTTCCAAAGTACAAGCAAACACAGGGGTTATGGGTGACGATGTTTGCAGATGACTGCAAACTGGGTGCCATAGTCAGACACACATCTGACACAGATATCCTTCAGGAGTGCCTCACAGATGTGGATAAGTGGTGCCAGAGACATGGCCTACAGCTAAATGCCAGGAAATGCATAGTCATACCCTTCGGGAAGAACAAGGTTACCCCTAGCTACCATATGGTGGCAATCCACTGAGCACAGAGGGAGTTACCAGGGATCTGGGGACCGGGTTGTTGTTAACCGTTCGTTAGACACACGTTGCTAGCGTAGTTAGGTAGACCTTCCACATTGCCCACATCATCATGAAGGGATTCACATCTAGATCAGGGGAGGTCATTGTCCCCTTGTACTCATCACTCATTAGACCTATGATTGGGTACAATGCCCTGTTCAGAATGTATGTGACCCGACACCTGCAGCAGCTGGAAAGGCACCAACAGTTCATCGACAAACAGATGCAGGGTCTCAGGAATATGTGTTATACTGACCAACTGAAAGAATTCCAGATGTATACAGTTGCATACCACTTGCCCAGAGGTGACCTGTGCCTGGCATACAAGGCCATGTGAACCCAGATCTGATGAGTATGCTTCACCTAAAGTTAGATCCCTCAGAACCACAAGGGCAGGTGGCGTACACCTTGACACTGTCATTAATAGAGCGTGTTGGTGGGACAGATTCATCACCCAGACACTCACTATGCTGTGGAACAACATCCCAGTACATGTGAGGGCAGGCACCTCGCTGGCCTTCTGTTAGTATTTTGACATGGATGTCTGAATTGATTTATTTAAGTAACCTTCTAAATGAATATTTACATTACCACATTGTGAATCTTTACATTTCGTTGGTCTATTTTACATTAGTCATAATCATACGGTTTATCTGTGTATATTATGGTTCATTTATATTACTAGGTGTCTGCAGTTCTTTTAATATATTGGCACAGTCCGTAGAACATATATATGTAGCTTACACAGTCAGACATTTGGAAAACATTATGTTGGTTCATCTTTCATATATATACATATATTTCTATTTCTCTATGAAGAATGTACCTTTTGAAGCAATGTCTGATGTCCTCACTGTGTGGAATCTGTAACCCAAGTAAAGTTTGTTTGCTTGTTTGCCTTTAAGGCATGTAATTAATACCTAGCACATCTAATTTACTGACCAATTAAGGGTTTTACATGTAGTAGGTTGGACTGCATTGTATGTATTCTGAATAAGTCTGCTTATGAAGCAGGCGAAAGAGCTTCAATAAACTATGGTGACTGCATTTAATTCCTGGTGTGCTCTGAGTGGTCACTGACGGTGTCTACAGTACCTCGTCTTTGCTTTGGACTTCATCGGCTGGTTGTCTGTGTTTGTTGTATGGGGAATGTCAAGTGTAGTCCCTATGTGTATTACTTGTGTAATGCCTTACTACGGCAGTGTAATTCCACGGGTTTGCAGTTATGGGTGCCATCTTAGTCATACGCTTGTCCATCCATGTGAATTGCCTACTGGACACTGGTATACGGCTGTACACATTTCACACCTGCATATTGCAGTCTCCGGTAGATGGTTTGCATTATTAGCAGAGAGTAAGGCAGGTGCTACGCACACATCCCTCACGGGCGGGACAAAGGATTGCCTGCTTGAAACAACACGAGGCCAGATTCTACATACCCAGACTCCCTTGACTGCAACAGTCGACAGTACCCATTACACATCCTTCATGTGTGCGGGACTGTGATGTGGACGCAATTCTATGGACCCGGCACCCTGGGTATTTCTGTGCATGTGTGCTGCATTTCATGGACAGCTATCATCAACATTGAACACGCTTGCGGTGCATATGTGTACCTGTGACGTGGTGTCGACAATGAGATCACGTGAGTAATGCAGGAAGCTAGCAGGCATTCCATGAATGGAAATTTTGGGTCCTACAATGGACACCCGATGTGCATATGTCAAGTTAGATGTTGCTGGACTGTGTCCACCTGCCCAGTGCTTTTCACTGCTGGTGTATGTTCCCCAATCGCGGATGTCTGTTTC
Source organism: Protopterus annectens (assembly GCF_019279795.1). Lineage (NCBI taxonomy): Eukaryota > Metazoa > Chordata > Ceratodontiformes > Protopteridae > Protopterus > Protopterus annectens. Next base: position 599,988,544 of record NC_056731.1, on the reverse strand, counting down.
ACTACCCAGTCTACATGGTGCTACATAACCAGGTGATTTAGTACTGTGAACAAATGACATACATCCAAAGATGCTGGTTAGCAACTGCTTCATATAAACCTCAGACATCCAAATGGGACATATCCGTAACCGTATTTCCAATAGAACACCACGGAACATGTTGATTACCTATGTTTTCATTTAACCATGTTGTCTTCATAGGTGGGAATGCCATAGTTTACATATCCTACTTGGCGTTGTGTGTGTGCCATTAGTATGTGTTCCACAGGTCGCACATCTGTTCAGCTGTATGGTGGCGGGTGCTCCTCATTCTGTTGCTGGCAGATTGAGTGCTGTATGCCGGTGTTGGCACGACGGTCCGGCTTTGTATGCGGAATGTCAACTGTAGTCCCTATGTGTATTTCCTGTGTTATGTCTTACAGCTGTGTAATTTACCGGGTTTGCAGCTGTGGGTGTCATCTTGGCCATACGGTTGTCCATCCATGACAATTGCCTACTGGACACTAGTATAGGGCTGTACATTTCACACCTGCATTTAGCATTCTCCGATTGGATGGTTTGCATTATTAGCGGAGAGTAAGGCAGGTGCTACGCACATCCCTCCCACGGGCGGGACAAAGGATTGCCTGCGAAACAACACCGAGCCCAGAGTCTACATACCCAGAATCCCTTGACTGCAACAATCAACAGTACCCATTACACATCCTTCATGTGTGCGGGACTGTGATGTGGAAGCAGTTCTATGGACCGGTACCCTGGGTATTTCTGTGCATCTGTGCTGCATTACATGGACAGCTATCAGCAACATTAAACACGCTTGCGGTGCATATGTGTACCTGTGGCGACAATGAGTTCAGGTGCGCATTGAAATAAAACATCATTCTGTTCTTTCCACAATTTTTGGGTCCTACAATGGACACCACTGTGCATATGTAAAGTGTAGAGCTTGTCGGACTGTGTCCTTGTGAGCAGTGGGTTTCACTGATGCTGTGTGTTCAGCAATCGCGGATGTCTGCTTGACTACCCATACTGTGTAGTGCTACAGGAACCATGTCTTCCGACACCAGAACCCAATGGTGTACATCCAATGTTGCAGGTTAGCAACCACTTTCATACCCAGGGTCCACGATTGGGAGGTATTGGCACTTTATTATCGGAACACCACCTCCAGCCTGTGTACATCACCGGAACTTTAGGCCAGTCTTACGGCCATTTGCAATTGTAATTAGCACACACGTGTCAATACATGTATGATAAGACATATTATCATGCAGAAGTTAATCTATGTTATTTGGACATTGGCTTCTGCTATTGGCATCCGTTGCTGTGAGTGTTGCCAGTTACCATACACATTGTTTGCTCAGAGGCAGACTACACAATTATGCACACTACTGTGGTCTCCTTTAAGGACCCTGAGCCAGTGGTCGACAGTACTGCAGCCACTGCATCAATCACATTTGCCATCTACCAGTACCTACAGGACTGCATGAACCAGGCATTCACTTACCCAACTGTGGTTCATTGTACCAATGCCAAGCATCCAGTGTGGTGTACCCCAGCCATACACAGGATGTACAACACGAGGAGGTGGCTACTACAAGGTGGAGCAGACACCTTGTGAGGTATGACACCCTTGGTCATCATATGTGTAGAGTTACACACTGTCGTGCCATGGTCAGGGCACATTCCACAGATATACCTACATGGACCTGGCTGACAATCATACCACCTTCAGTTGCTATGCTCAACACCTGGGAGGTCACTCCCACATATGCTCTGACTGGGTTCACAAAGAGGTGGAGTTTACTCAACATACACACATTGCCAACAAACAGGCTGACAAGTCCAGTAAGGACATCTCCACACCCTCCACCACACATGAGGAGATGTCTGTACCAGCGGTTTGTGGTCACCAAATGTTCTGTGACACACAGGTGGGACATGCTCTCTCCAGGGTAGTGGACATAGCATCCATGAGACCAGCTGGTGACCCCACTGTGTACTCCACTATCTCATTGAGGTATTAGACCCACAGTTAGGACAGCTATTTCTTTGTAGCCTCACCTCAGGTAAGGTACCCAGGTTGTGTCGCATGGCAACTGTAGTCCCACGTCACAGGGCCAATGCCTCCACTGAGCCTGGTTATTACTGTCCCATTACCATGAGGAGACCTATCTGCAAAGACATGGGGAGGGATCATACTGCGGCTCGTATATGACTGCATAGGGGACATACATACTTTGCATCCAACACGGTTTGTCTTGTTCAGGGGCGGTTCATGCCTTTAAAGCATGAGTGACATTTTCGGGACAGTCACGAGGCCATTGATGGGTGTGTTGCAGTCCATACAGCCTACCTTGACCTGGCAAAGGCCTTCATCACATTACCCCCCTCAAGTATCATTGATAAACCCATTGGCTGGGATGTGAACATGTACATCACAGAATGTGTTGGAAACTGTCTATGTGACACAACCCACACGGTCATAGTTGCTGGCAGCGTGTCAGAACTACTGCCTGTCGCAAGTGGTGTCCCATGGGGCCCTTCCGTGGGTCCACTCCTGTCATACATCTACATTTCCACGGTACAGGCACACACAGGGGTTTTGTGGGCAACATTGTTTGTAGATGACTGCAAAACAGGTGCCATCGTGGGACGGACATCTGACACAGATATCCTTCGAAGGGCCTCCCAGATATGCATATCTGCTGTCAGGGACATGTCCCACAGCTAAATGCTAAGTAATGCAACATCATACCTGTGGAGAACTACTAGGTCACCCCTGTCCAGCATATAGGTGGCTGTCCACTCAGCACAGGGGTGATTACCAGGGATCAGGGGACAGAGTTTGCCAGTCACCATTCATTCAACACACACGTTGCTATTGTGGTTGTGTGGGACTTCTACATTGCCCACCTGTTTGTGCAGGGATTCACATCTACATCAGGCTAAGTCATTGTCTCCTTGTACCCATTACGTGTTACACCTATGATTTACTACATTGCCCCATTCAGACTGTATCTGACCATACACCTACAGCAGCTGGGAAGCCCTCATAGGTTAATTGTTGTACAGATGCAGGATGACATCATTTTGTGTAATGCTGCCCCACTTGTAGGACCCCTGCCACATTACGTCACATACCTGCTGTTTAGTGTTGACCTGTGCCTGACATACAAGGCCATGTCAACCCATATGTCATGTGTATGCTTCACCTACTGTATCTGCATCCCTCAGAACCACTAGGGCAGGTGACATTTACCTTGTCACGGTCATTAATGGGATGTGTTGGAGTGACACATATATCACCCAGACACTCATAATGCTGTGGATCTACATCACAGTACATGTGAGACAGAGATCCTTCCTAGCCTTGTTAGCGGGTGTGTTGTCCATTGGATGGAGAATTGCAGGTATAGGCCAGGGATTACATAATTATCCCTGCTTGGCGGAGGTACAGCACTATCATGGGTATTTTATCTGAAGCACAGAAGGTTGGCAAAGTCATCCTAACTATGGTGTAGTGTTATGGCTGAACCTGGGACGATGGCCTACCCTGTACCTATGGACGTATGAACCTATATTCATAGTTTGTCACATTTACAATTGTCTATCCCCTATACTCTTTCTCCAGTGTATATTTCTCTGGCACATGATTGTCCTCTGTATTACATGCAGGTATGCTGTGTACAGTGCACATACGTCACAGTTGACAGTGTATCTGTGTCCCTAACACTGTGATACCGAGGACTACCACACATCCTTCACAACATTACATGCATATGTCCATTCTATTCTTCTTTGGCCTATGGGGGGTTGTTAAGGCAAACATTACACAAGTCCCTGTTTGTGCATGCTTCATGGTGTTTGACCAGGCTCCGTTGCAGTCGTGTGTTGGACAGTAGTGTTTCTGTGTGTTTGCCATGTGTTTTTATTGCCGGTACATCTGTGGGAGGTGTGGTTGGCACATGTTCCTCTTTGCAGGGACACCCATCCTGGGGTTTGTGTCATGCATCTGCACTTGGCACGTGCCATATGTCCTGTACTATTCCCACAGTCGTGTATGCCTTCATGCACTACTACTGCGTGTTACTGGCTGTTTGTATGTGGTACACATGGACATTGTGATGGTTGGCTTGACCTATTCCCATGCTAGACTGTACACATCTGTCAATTAAGTTGTTTAAATCAAACTGTAACACTCATTCGTATTTTCAAACTGACAGTCAATAACACAGGAAGCTGAGATTAATAACGTTTTACTACTGTGCAGCAGGAGGCAAAGAACTATGCAGTAAATGTTTAGACATTTGTTTTACTCTATACATGTTACAGCTGTATGAACATTGGGTATACTATCATCTTTGCACACATTAATGATGTGGTCAGTCACAAGGCATTTACATCGCTAGAGTCCACAACGCTGTATTCCTACAACAGTGCTCAGGTAATGCTTATTAAATGTTTTCCCATGAGAATAACACAGCCTTGCAAGGCACCTTGTCAATTACAGTGTCCTTCTGTGATTGTAGCTGTTTCAAGGACCCTAGACTGTTCCGATACTGTAGTCGGGTAATTTCTTATCGTTGCTTTGTCTCTCTGGTAAGGAGTTGTACTGTTATCTTGATAGTGCTCACAAGGCCATCCTCCTCAGGGAAGGGTGATGTTATGCATGTACATACATTTATTGTTCTGTAACCCAGCAGATAATTAATGCTGACAGACATAAGCCTGCTGTACTGGTTACTGCCAGGATCAGAATTCCATCACACTACAGCTTAGCTTCACCAATTACATGCAGGCTTAGTTCTACTGCCATATTGTGCGGTACAATTCAATGCATTATCTAGTATTTCGAGTCTCAACTGGCACTTCATATGTGTTTCTATATATATTTTTGAACAACATCCATCCGCCATATGCATGTTGTTCCGTCCTTTACCTTGACCGTGTGTATTTGTCCGTCCCAACGCTACTCTCCACATGTGATGTCCCACCTTCCCTTCTTTGCCTGTAGCACCCTGTTAGGAAGTCCTGTTTGGTGGGCATGTGTTCCGCTATATGTGATCGACTTCACTGCATAGCTAATCATCGATGCGGTGGTTCAACAACCCGACTTGTCCACATGTGTACAGTTATGTGCACCGTGTCGTATGCAAACCTATATGGTTTTGACGGGTACATACCACATGCAGGATGTACACATTCTGCAGACACATTCACATGCAGCCATTTACATATCTGTACCTGAGGTGGGTTGGTGACATGTGGGGTACGTATTTGCCTGTGTGGCATTGCCTAACACACACATCTTACCACATTTCAGGTATGCACATTGTGTGTGGGTGTATAGCTGCACACGGATGCTAGCGGGTTAGGGTGCACAGGTGTACATGGGTGGGACTGACATGTACAATGAGGCTATTGTGTATTACATCTGAATGCATGGGTTCTGCTTCTGGATATTACACTTCAACATATGCCATCCAGTGTATGCGACAGAGACGTTGCTGGGTGTGGGATATGTTGCTATGCACATGTTTGCCTGTGTTTAAGGTATCTTGATTCCTTACTGTTGTTATGTCAACACAGCTACCCGGCTATGTACTCTCACTACTGCTTGTGACCATTATGGTTGGCACCTTTTCCAATGCCTATAGTGGGGCATGTTATGTGGAAACTTCGGAATTTGCAGGACTACACATACCCACGGCAAGTGCAGTTGACAGAACTTCACTTGTTTGCCATACTATAAGCTTATTCTGTAAGCATTTAGGTTCCTTAGTCATTTTCTTCTGCCATGTATGTGTTTCATATACAAATGTATTATGTTTTATACTACTATTACATGTATATTGCGGGAATAGTTTTGGCAGGGGATCTGAGGTCATTTTCCATTTTTCCGATTGTTGCAGGGACACAACTGTCCAATCAGGGACTGTCCATGGCACATTGGGACAGCTGGTAACCCTGGTGATCATGCCCATGTCGCTACTGGGGTTGCCACCTTTTCCAGTTTCCAAGCTGGGATATTTCCGGGACTCACATCTGACTTTACAGGCCGACACATACACACGGTCACTATATAGCATAGGACTTCACTTGTTTGCCTAAATAAAAGCTTATTGTTGTGGCAGTTTGCTTGCTTATTCTGTTTCTTGTGACATTTAGGTATTTCAGTTACAGAAATAACCAATTCATGCTACCATTACATTACATACGGGATATCATTATGTCCTACAATCTTAGCACATTTGCCATTTTTAATACGTTTTTTTGGGACACAACTGCCCATAGAGAGACTGCCCCACCCAGAGTGGAATAGGTGGTGACCTTAGTTGCTGCTCCTATGTCGGTCGGCTGACATGCTGCTGTACACCTTCTCTGAGTGTAACCACTGGCGGTGCATTGCGGGACAAAGCGGTCTTATCGTATCCTTTGCTCCTTGGATGGGTACACTTAAGCCTTCATGGCTTGTATTTGCTTCTCTGTTTATTTGGGACAGGTACTATGCTGCATACTCTACGTGCGTTTCATTCTGCACGGCACCTGGCTGCTGCCATTACCATTATGGGCGGACCGTGGCTGTCAGCACATTAGGTTGCTAACCTCATGCCGGCTTAGACCGCCTCCAGGCGCATCCTACCTGGGCTCGCTCCGTACACTACGCACGTGTCTGTGGTTGCGGTGCACTCTCATTAATATGCATATGGCGCTACTGCGCCGGCTATTCACTGCACCGCCGGCGCAGACCTTACGCCCGACCTTGCGAGCTTCATGAATCCGGGGTCAGAGTAATACATTTTAAAAAGTTATAACACGTTTTTTTTTTTTAGTACAGGTAGGAAACATAATACAGCAAAAGGACACTGAAAAATGTGAGCAATATAGTACACTGGAGAAGTGAAGTAAAAGGGAGAGCAGGAATGAGCAAAGAGGAAAATCAGTCAGGGTTTGTGCAGGGGCAAAGCCAGTGAGTTTTAAAGTGTTCTTTGAGATGTTTTAAAAAGATGTGTGGAAGAGAGAGTAAAAAGTTCACTTAGAAGCTGGTTCCAGGCTTTACCCACTGCGTTAGTGAAAAGTGAGTCTCCAGCTTTGTTTTAGATTTAATAGTGGAAACTAGAAGCTTATCGGCTGAGCGAAGAGTTGCAAGATTTTTGTAAGGGGTAGTCAGATTTGTGAGGATTGGGGTATTATTAGGGTGAAAAGTATCTTTTGGGTTACAGTAAGTTGATGACAGAGTAGTTGGTGTTGCAGTTCTAACCATCCCAACTGTTTGAGGTTGAGACAGTGGTGGGTTCTAAAAGGGTTGCCAGTAGCAAATCTGGCTATGTTATTATAGCTAGTGGCAAGTTTGTTAAGATTGTTTTTAGAAAGGTTAGTATAAATGGCAGAAGCATAAAACAGGGTAGAGATCAGATGAGTCTGGGCTATAGTGGTTCTGGCTGTTGGTGTAAGGAAGGGTTTGATTCTATACAGGGAACCTAGTTTTTGTTGACAGATTTTATGGTAGTGTTGATGTGATCATCATAGCTAAGGTTGTTGTCTATGGTTATGCCCAGGAGATGGGTTGTGGTATCAGGGGATATGGTGGTTCCATTGTTAGAGGTTATAGAGGTTATAGTGAAGAGAAATTGTGGTGATTTTAGAGTAGGAGTAAAGAGTAATAATTTAGTTTTTCTGGGGTTCAGGAGGAGGCAGTGTTGCATGAACCAATTTTCAACAGTATGAAATACAGATTGGGTGAGGGTCTGGAGTGTGGTTGGGGACCTAGCTGAGCAGATTAAAGCAGAATCTTCAGCATATTGTGTGGCTTGAGGAATTTTAGTATTTAGGTCATTAATAAACATTGAAAAGAGAAGAGGGCCTGGGATAGAGCCTTGTGGTACTCCAAGGTTTACGGAGAGGGGAGTTGAAAGCTTATTGTCCCAAAGGACTGCTTGATGTCGGTTGTCTAAATAGGATTTAAACCAGAGTAATGCCTGTGCGCCCAGTGAATGGGCTTTTAATACCTCCATAAGCAGATTATGGGTGACCATATCGAAGGCTTTCGAAAGGTCGATAAACAAAGCAGAGGAAAGAGAGTTATTGTTACAATTTTTGTTTATACAGTCAGAAAAGGATAGCAGGGCAGTTGAAGTACTATGGAATGGTCTGAAACTATGCTGGCAGTTGGCAAGTAAATTGTTGTGGAGAAGATGGTCAAGTAGTTGTTGGTGGATACATTTTTCCATTATTTTTGCTATAGAAGAGAGTAGGGCGATTGGTCTAAAGTTGGAAATATCAGTTGATGTCCCACCTTTGTGTAGAGGAATGATGTGAGAGATCTTCCATATAAGAGGGATTTTACCTTCTGAAACAGTTCTATTAATAAGGATAGAAATAGGGTAGGCAATGACTTTAGCTGCTATTTGCAGGTATTCTGCTGGTATACAGTCAGCAGAAGGGTGCATGGCTTGAGTTTTTGAAGGAGGTTATAAATGAGGGATGTAGGTACTGGTTGTATGTGAAAGAAGGAACTGAATTTGTTGTGGTATTAGGTGGGAGGGAGCTAGTGGGTGGTAGAGTATTAACTAGAGTTTGTATGGCTTCTATAAAGTAGTTGTTAAAGGAATCAGCTATCAGTTTAGGGTTATTATGGGTGATTCTTGATGGGGTGGGAGACTTGGTGTGCCCTGGGTGAAGTAATTTGTTCATAGCTGACCAGAATTTTTTTGGTTTTTGTTTGTGGGTTTGTTGCAGGTGAAGGTAAAGTTTTTTGTCTAGCAGAATTTCTTTTTTGGTGGCATTTCTTAATTGTTTAAAGTAAAGGTTGTCAGAAGGGCTTTTAAAGGCTCTCCACTTGGCCCAGATTTTATTTCTTAGGAGGATTTTTTGCCTAGTTTGTTTTGTGAGCCATGGGGCAGTTTTGGTCTTTATTTGGGATGAGCGATAGGGGGCATGGAAGTCTAGGATTTGAAGGAATCTAGTATTAAAGTAGGTAACTGCTTCATCAAGTTGAAGATGGAGCAGTGGTGACCAGTCACATGCCTTCAGTTCTGTTGGAAGTTCTCAGAGTGAAAGTTTTTTTTTTGAATGGGAGGTTTTGAAAATAGTAGGATTGGGCCTATGAAGTTTTTGTTTAATTATATAGGTAAGAGCATGGTCACTGATGTCATCTGGAAGGGTTCCTGGTTTATAAGTAGTAGGGTGACTGTTTATGAGAATCCAGTCTAGTCTAGTTTCCATACCACTTTGTTTGTGGGTTCTAGTAGGGGTGGTTATCATTTGTGAGAAACCATAAAGATTTATGTGGTTAATGGGATTGGGGGACTTACAGGTAGCCCAGTCTATATTAAAATCACCTAACACAATGGTTTCCTGGGGTAGGTGGATAGATAGGCTACTAAGTACATTTTCTAGAGTACTGATATTGTTACCAGGGGAAGATAGGAACAGATTATATAGATGGATTTATAGTTATTGATCTGCAGTTTGGCTAAAAGGGTTTCTGCAATGGAGTTTGTGGGAAGTGGCACATTGAAGGGTGATACTTGGAGTTCTGATTTATAAAACATGGCTACTCCCCCACCTTTTTTGGTAATACGGTCTTTTCTCAGGATGTTATATCCTGGGGGGGGTAATCTCATGGTCTTTGGTTGAAGGTTTAAGCCACGTTTCAGTAATACAGAGGATATCAAATTTGTGTACATCTAGGAGCGCATGAAGATGGGATATTTTATTGTTAATGCTATGGATGTTAAGGTGAGCTATCAAAAGGGAGTTAGATGGACTTGTTGGGGTAGAGGTGGTGTGGGGTTCTTGGTTAAGTAGGTCATAGGGAAGTCTTGTATTGGGACCAGGGTTTGGATGGATATCACCATCTAAGAGGGGATGTTGTTGAGGTTTTTGTATTAGTTTTGTGATTTTAAAGTAGTTGTAAGGGGTTCTTGTCATGGAAGTAAGTGACATGGATAGATATGTGGTACTTTGGAAGGGTATAGCTAGAAGTTCTTATCTTGGACAATGCAGCTTTACCCTGTGCTGCAGTAATGCTGGGTGTCTGGCATTCCTCTGGTATTGTGATTGGTCCTTGGGAGGGGGAGGGGGAAAGTTGGTACTGATTCTGTCAGCCGGTACATTGGCAATATCTGTTGGCTCAGTATAGGAGGTACCATAGAGCAAGCCTGAGCATTGTCATGGAGATTCTTGATATAACTACAGAAGGCTTTATGGTTGTTTTTAGTATCTGCCACAATTCTGCATTCATAGCTGGCTTTAGAGGTTTTGATGAGGGATCTCAACTTTTTGTTGAGGCTAATAAGGGAGCTTTTCCAGTCTTGGGACTTCAGCTTTTTCTGCAATAATTTCTTCCTTCTATTTAGTCTAGATTCATAGGTGTTTACTAAGCTAACAACCACAAGGGCCTTTTTAAGCCTAACCATGAAACCCAAATCTCTGACGTTCTGATACCCTTGATAAGTGTAAGCAGGGGTTTGGGAGATTAACCATTTACAGGTTACCTGTGTCCATTAGAGACATAGGTGCCAAACCAGGGGTGAATTTCCAGTTTCCCTTCCAATTGCCCAAGTTGCAATTAAATTGGGTTATGGAGGAACTCTGCTCACATGGATGGGTAGCCTGTTCCATAGACATGGTAGTCTCTGGGATACATACCCATCTCTCCAGCAGAATCTACTTATATCACAGCCATTTAAGTCTTTAGAACAGATAATTGTTTTGTGGATATGCAGGAGGTCTATTAGAGTGTGCTCTGACAGTGCCCTGTATGCCAGGCATAATTCTCCCCTCAAAAGCCTGTAGGAGAGAGAATACAGAGACAGGGCTTTCAGGCAGTCTACACAGGACATTTTACTTATGCCCTGTATTCTTTTAGTGAGGAAAAATCTGTGGACATTCCAGTTCTTGGAGATGCCTGGTTAGGTACATACCAAAGGGGGCACTGGACTGAATGATAGGTCTGATGAATGGCGAATACAGCGGAACAATGACTTCCTTGGAGTTAGATCCCATACCTTTGTTTATAAGTTGTGCAGTACAGAATGATTTCCTCACCACTGTAGACGCATGATGGTCAAAGGCTAGACTACTATCTATGCATGCCCCTAAGTCACTGACTACTGGGTCAACTCTTAGGGGTGTGTTGTCAATATGATAGTTACCAGGGATGGATGACTTCCCAAAGGATACAATTATGCATTTCTTGGCATTTAGTTTTAGTCCATGGCTCTGACACCAGTTGTTTGTCTGTGTCAGCCCCTCCTGGAGAACATTTGTGTCAGTGTGTAATTCAATGACAGCTCCTAATTTGCAATCATCTGCAAATTTAGTCAGCCAGAGACCAGTGACACTGGCCTTGACTTCTGAGAAGTAAATGCCAAAAATGAGCAGTCCAAGGACCGATCCCTGTGGGACTCCACTTGTGACTGGCCTCTTTGTAGAGGTGGACTCCCTAATTCTAACTTCCTGGGTCCTGTCTTTGGGCCAGTTGGCTGTCCACTGGGTGACATACGGGATTGTACCTAACCTCCTGAGTTTGTCAACAATGCCCAAGTGGGGTACTGTGTCAAAAGCCTTGGCCAGGTCAAGGTAGGCAGTGTGAAAAAAAATTTCCCTCATTTTCCCTCATTCATTGCTTTGGTGACCTTCTCAAAGTCGTCCACCAGGTTGAGTAAGCATGATCTGCCCTTGATGAAACCAAACTGGGTTGGGTCCAGTGTCTGAAGGTTTACTATATCTCTATTGATCATCTCCAAGATAATTCTTTCCATGACAGAATCAAATTACTTCCTCACATTTCAAACAAATGTTCATATTTCTGAAACCATAGGGGTTATGAAAGAAGTATAAATGGTAAACTACTCTAGAGCACAAACTATTTTTATACTGGTAACAACTTTCACTATCTCTACAATCTCCCAAGTTACATACACACTGTCAGCAGCATTTTATATATGTAACTGAGAGCTTTCATATGGAGTTATTAACCTGTGGCTACATTTCCCCCACTCTCAGACTTACCTGCTGTATTTCTGATACTTTGCTGATTGTCTTCATCCACACTAAGCTCTCTTGTCTCTACCTGCTCCGTTCGCCCTTTGGGCTCACTCCGCTCCCCTACCCTGCCCCCAATTTCCACCCGCCCCCAGTAGTCCTACACTTATACCACCAGTAATCACATCCCCAACCAATCAGACATAACTTCATCATTAGCTCACCCAACCCCTCTCATTTCACACCACACCCACTTTAGCCAATTGTATCTTCCCCTCTACTACTTACAGTCATAATACTACCTCTCATCTGTACTACTATCTACCTTCCTTTTTCTCTCTTACCTCCCTAACCTATAAAATGTGTACATTATTCCTCCCTTCATATCTTCGAAATACCTGCTTATCACTTTTACCTCCTCTTGTAACTATTTATCTCTTAACCTCCTATGAACACCCACTTCACTCTACTCTTGTGTTTCCCTCTAAACACACCTCTACACCTACATCGCCTTTCACTCCAACCATCTTAAATCTCTCTATCAAACCTAACTACCTACTAGCCAGATACCACAGACTAGCACGCTTTAAGCTAAGCAACCATAAATCCAAAAAATTAAATTACTACTTACACAAACCTCTCCAGCCCAAATATTTCAAACTCCTCCACTCACTGTTGGATGGGGATATTCATCCTAACCCTGGCCCACATCACACCAATACCTATAGCTACAAAAAACAAGAAAAAGCTACTTCTTTATCATCTATCTCACCTTAAAATTCTCTTACTATACCTCATCTCAATGTATGAAGCATTTCTAATAAAATTACTCAAGTCCATACCCTTTTAGACGTTCACCATTTTGATATCCTATGTTTATCAGAAACATGGCTAAAACCTACCATTAAGGATAATGAAATCACCCCTCCTGGGTATAATATCATTAGACTGGACCGCATACCTAAAAAGGGAGGAGGAGTAGCAATTATCTATAAAGCATAACTGCAAATTAGCATAATAAATCTGAATCTTCCTCTAGATAATAATGCAGAAGTAATCAGCTCCAAATTTCAAATCAACACCAGTAAAGCTATTAATATAATTTGTATATATCTTCCCCCAGGAAATAACACTAATACCCTAGAATGCATCCTTAGTTGGCTCTCCATAAAGCACCCCCAAGAAACATTAGTCCTAGGTGGCTTTAATATTGATTGGAACTTCTGTAATAGTATAAACCCCACCTCCCATATAAACCTATACGACTTCACACAACTCATTAATAGTGCTACCAGAACTAATAAATCTAATAATAACGAAACCACCTTAGACTGGATTCTTACAAATACCCCCCAACAAACCTACCAGTCTGGTACCCTTCCAGATGATCTAAGTGACCATTCATTAACTTATATCATTAGACATAAAACCAACCTAACTTTACCCGCCCCTTATAGAACACTACGATCAAAAAAGCATTTTTAACTCTGAACATTATCAAGCTGAACTAAAACAATATAATTGGTCCCCACTAAAATATCTCCCCCTTAATTTTGCAGTAGAATACTTCAATTCCACATTCTTATCCATTCTGGACAGACATGCCCCAAGTCGTACCATCAGAACCAAAACAAAAGCAGCACCCTGGCTAACTAACAATACTAGGCATAAAAGTATTCTCAGGAACAAATCCTGGGCTAAATGGCGTATTACTAAAAATCTAACTGACCGACAAATCTTTAGAGAGCTTAGAAATAGCACAAAAAGAGCCATCCTGACAGACAAAAAGAATTATTACCTTCTGTTACAACAAACCACCAATAAGGAACCTAACAAAATTCTGGGCCAGTATTAATAATCTTCTATCTCCAGGCCATTCTATTACACCTAACCCTCAAGACTCTAACCCAGAGAATCCTACACAAATAGCGAATGACTTTAACTCATTCTTCACTAATACTATCCAAACTCTTGCTAGTCATCTATCTCCTGATACCTCTAACCTGCTTCTACCTACATCAAATCCACCTCCCACCCTCCACTTACAATCTGTTCCTACTTCTTTTATCTCATCACTGCTCCAAAAGTTAAAACCTACCACTCCCTCTGCAGACAAACTACCTGCAGAATTCCTACAAATAGGAGCCAAAGCCTTAGCTTACCCTATTTCCATCCTGATTAATAGATCTATAACTGAAGGAATCTTCCCCTCTATCTGGAAGATATCCCATATCATCCCACTACATAAAGGGGGAAACTCCAATGACTTCTCTAATTTTCGACCAATAGCACTTCTATCACCAATAGCTAAAATCATGGAAAAATTTATCCATAAACAACTACTTAACCACCTTCTCAACAACAGCCTACTTGCTAACTGTCAGCATGGTTTCAGACCTTCACACAGTACCACTACTGCTTTACTCTCCTTTACTAACTCCATCAACACTAACCGTAACAATAACTATCTATCATCTCCAGTCTTCATTGACCTCTCCAAAGCTTTCGACATGGTTAATCATAAACTTCTTCTGCACATACTAAAATCTCTCTCACTTGACCCTCCTTCCTTAACTTGGTCTACATCTTACCTAGAAAACCGTCAGCAGGCAGTACTCTGGAAAAATTCCCTTTCAAATCTTCTACCTATCTCTTTAGGTGTACCTCAAGGCTCTATCCTAGGCCCTCTTCTATTTTCTATCTTTATTAACGACCTACAATTTGCTATCCCATATACTACCTGCATACAATATGCAGATGTGTCTACTATAATCTGCACTGCTACCTCTCAAACTGAACTTCAATCTCTTACCCAAAACGCTTTTAACACTGTAGAACAATGGTTCTCTCACTGCTGTCTACTCCTTAACCCCAACAAAACCAAACTGTTACTTTTTTCACCTACTCGTAAATCTACTCCACCATATTTCACTCTTACCTCCTCTGACGGTACTCTCATTTCTCCTGACTTGACCACAAAATTATTAGGAATAACTATTGATAATAATCGCAACTTTGACTCTCACATCAACAACACAATAAAACTAGTTAATAAAAAATAGGATCCCTTTACAGAATCAAACCTTTCCTTACACCTGCAGCAAGGTCCACCATAGCTAGATCTCACCTAATCTCTACTCTTCTCTATGCTTCCCCGATTTACACTAACTGCTCAAAAAACAACCTCAAAAAACTAGCAACATCCTATTATAACATTGCTCGATTCGCAGTAGGATCTCCTTTTCGTACTCATCACTGCTTGAACCTAAGAGAACTAGGCTGGCTTGAACTTCCTAACCAGCTTATACTTCAACAGGTCTTAATAGCTTACAAGATACTATACCATCCAGCCAATACACCAATACTCTCTAGCCTTATTTCACCATATAATAACCTGAGGCAACTACGTTCTTCAAACAAACTACAGATTTATATTACCAAACCCAATAACTATGCAGGTGACTGTCTATTCTCCAGCTCTGTTGGAAAAATATGGAACAAACTACCCTCTGATATCTCATCTTTGACCTCTTTCCCATTTTTCAAAAGACAACTGAAAATGTATCTCAATAAACCCTGGCTTTGCTCCTGCACTAACCCAGACTAACCTTACTTTTTTCCTTTACCTTTCCCTTGTTAACTTTCACTGTACAGAAAACTTTGTAAATATATGTTTTCATATGATTATAGTAAAAAAAAAACCTTTCTTGTTTCTATTCATATTACCTGTAAAACCTGTAATAACTACTTATGTTTGTAATCTAATCTTGTATTGCCATTTTCTGATTAAACTTGTCACAACTTGTGGAGCTTTTCTCCCCAGGCCTCTACTGAAAATGGACATATATCCAGCTAGACTAGCCCGGTCAACAAATGTAAAATAAATAAATAAAATAATTATTAAATAAAACTCCGAAAATGATAAAACAACCAGCGAAAAAAACAAAATGTTCTAAGCAGGTTGTAACAAGGCTAAAAACAAAAGCATTTAATGGAGTAAGCGCTTTCACCGATACACCGCTTCTTCAGACTACAATCAAACAAACAGCATCAGCATCACATTTAAATGCTAAAACAATCAAACTAATTATGACATCATACAATTAACATAGCTTACTTAAAGGAACACTGTATAACAACTCTTAAAAACAATAAAATCAATGCTTCAGTGGCTTAGCCTTGAGAAAGAGTTTAAGTGAAACAATGCTGTTCAAGCCCGGAGGCTTGTCAGGATGAAATCACAAAATCCATTCTTGTTCAACTAGTTCAGTAGCATTTTTAAAATCTCCCCCTCTCTTCTTAGCAGCTACAATCTGAAGTACTAAATGTGTGGCCCATGCCTTCCTTCATGTTATGCATAGCTACTGCACTGTTTTCTTTCATATTCCTGATGTCCCTAAAATGTTCTAGTATCCTGTGCTTAAGGCAACGATTCGTTTTACCTACATAGAAAGAAAAACATTTAACACAATAGCTAAAATAAATAACATTACAGGTCCTACAGTCAGCATAGATATTGGGGTCAATCTTAAAACCTAAACTGGGATGTGTAAAAGGTCCTTCAGTGTGTATATGTCTGCACGCCTTACAGTTTCTGCATGCATAAGTACCTATTCTCTCTGACCTAGGAAACTTAGTAAAATCAGCAGTTCTATAACACAAATGGCTTTTCAAGGACCTATTACTGCGAAAGGTAAAATTTGTTTTTTCACCTATCACCCCTTTAAGCCCTTCAACTGTAGACAGAATGTCCCAGTTCTTATTAATAACCTCACATACCACATTAATGTCACTAGCAAAGGTTAAAGGCATCCATAGCACATTATTGGTGCTACGTCCAACATCATTCCTACTAACTTCCATCTGTAAGGGAACAATATTCTCATTATAATAAGGTTTACATCTATCATGCCTGGTATTCCAGGCCTCAAGTACACATTTATCAATGTCATACCCTTTATATCCTCTCAATTAATTCTGACTTAAGTTGGTCCAAAGCAAGTTGCAGCTGGTTGTCATCATTATGTAGACGCATCATCCTAAAAACGTGTCCTTGTATAATATTCTGTTTAGTGTGTTTTGGATGCATACTATTATTGTGCAACAGGTTGTTCTTCCTCACTGACTTCCTATGCAGACTAGTCCTGATAGAGTCTAACTGATGCTTGCTGACTTTAACATCAATAAAATCTATTTCATTAGGAGAATATTTTTATGTAAACCTCAGAAAACTCGTAGTTCCATTCAGATATACAATGAAATCAGTAAGAGCTTGTTCAGAACCCTGCCACAGCAAAAAAAAATATTGTCCATAAATCTTGTGTACCAGGCAATGGATCCACTAAACAATTCACTAGAAAGTATATATTCATGTTCCCATTTGACCAAAGAAAGGTTGGTGTAGCTATTGGCACAGGCAGTGCCCATAGCCACGCCAACCTTCTGTAAATAACGTGTCCCCAAAAACAAAAACATTATTATCCAATACAATGTCAAGCAATGTACAAATCAAGTGCACTTTGTTATTCTCCATCCCTTGTCACAAAGCAACTCTCTCACCTTCTCTATACCCCATTCATTGGGAATGACAGTAAACAATGACTCGATATCTAGAGTCACAAAATAGCAACCATGCTCAACGTCTCTCCATTTGGAGCTGAGCATATTCAAAAAGGTCTTAGTATCTTTCAAAACTGTTGAACAACTATCCAAAATTGGATGTAAATTTTTCTCTATATATATGGAAGCCTTTACTAGGCTATGGAGTTCTGTCTGTGTTACTTGGTTGTTGAGATATTTAGAAAAATGTGAAAATTATATACATATAAATTAATATCATAAAAACAACAGTTAATATCTATTTACCTGTACTAGACAGAAATCAAATATTAATGCAGTTTGCCATTGTGTGAGGTTTAAGATGAAATCTTTTAAAGCCTTGTACATAGCATGGTTTTGGAATAACTGATGCAAATATGAGCAAGCAATATTTGATGCCTAGAGGCATCAGTAGGAGTTAAATGCAGATGCACCTGGAGATGTCACTCGGATGTAATAAGTTAATACCTGCTGCATGGCCTCATGAAAGAGGTGTCTAAAAGGTAACAAAACTGAATCATCAAAGCAGTTAGGTGAAGTTGTTTGAGACTGGGGTGTTTCAAACTCCCACTGTCTTGTATGAGTAGGTCTAGCCTGTGAGGAAGCTTGTGGCAATTGCCCTTAGACAACTCCATACGAAGGGAAAATCAATGCTGCCTGGGACAAAAGGGGGACACCACAATGAAATGTGAAATCTTCTTCTGAATCTTTCGAATCACCCTGGAAATCAGCCAAAAGGGTGAAAATGCATAAAGGAACATCCCTGACCTAGGGAATGAGAAAGCATCTCTTTTCCAGATCTGTCTGCAAGGAGTCCTGGTAAAGAATTGGTTTAATTGTTAGTTTGTAAGGAGCCAAATATATCTACTTAAGATACTCCTCACAACTGGATTAATTCCTGGAAGACACCATCATTCAACTTCCATTCATGAGGGTCAGTCCTGATCATGCTCAGCTTGTCTGCCTCTTCATAGGTTCACAGACGTTTACTAAGCTAATTGCCCTAAAGTCCTTAGAAGCCTAGCCATGTTTATTTTGAGTTGTCCCAACTGTTGGTGGTTAGATGAGTAAAGTTCACAGAGGTAAGGGTCTACAGTAGTTAACAACAACTTCCTCTGCCCAGGATGGACATGAGAACAACCCCAGGAGTGAATATGCAGTCACCCCTGCATTGATCTAGGTTGTGTTTGTAGAGAGTCTGGGAGGGGCTCTGTTTCACATGAATTGGAAGCTTGTTTCTGAGAAGTGGCAGTCACTAGGAGATGTACTTACCTCTCCAGCATGACCTGCTCATGTCAGAGGCTAGGTTAAGATCTCTGGAGCAAATGAACCTCTTGCAGTTTGATTTATGAATGTGCAGCACTTTCATCAGGGCTGGGTCAGAGACTGCCCTGTAAGTCAAGCACAAGTCACCTCTTAGCAACCTGCAGGAGATAGAATACAGTGGCATAGCTTTGAGTCTTTCTGTGTAAGACTTCTTTTGTGTACCCTCTAATTTCTTGGTGAAAAACCTCTGTGGTCTCTCCAGTTGTTGCAGGTCTTGTGAGGTACATGCAAAAGGAAGCATTGTACTCAATTATTGGTCTGATGAGGGTCAAGTATAATGGAATTATAATAACCTTAGATCTAGATGCAATGCCTTTACTTATAAGATGTGCCACATAGAAGGATTTCCTTACTGTGGACACATGGTGGTGAAAGTTAAGGTTGCTATCAGACTGAGTACCCAGATCACATACTATTGGGTCTACACTTGGGGGGCTGCTGTCTATAATTAAATTAGCTGGGATGCCAGCTTTCCCAAAAGGAATAATAATGCATGTTTATGTATTTAGCTATAAACCATGGCTTTGGCACCAATTATCTGTCTGCAGCATATTAACATCGTTGGGGGACTCTGATTGCTCCCAATATGGCACAGACTGTCTAAGTTTGCCTCAACTTCAGAGGAATAAATTCTTAACAGTAAAGGGTCCAGCACAGATCCCTGTGGTACACCACTGGTGACTGATCTTTTGTTAGAGTTGAAGTCACCCACTTGGACAATATGTCTCCTGTCAGTCAGCCAGCTAGCTACCCATCTGGTAATGTAAGGATTAATTCCCAACTGGGAGAGTTTCTCTAGAATACCTGAATTGGGGATTGTGTCAAATCTTTTGGTTAGGTCAAGATAGGTGGTATCTGTGGGGTGTCTTCCCCTCTTCCAGGGCCTTGGTGACTTTCTCGAAGACATCAACTATGTTTAACAGGCATGATCTCCCTTTAACAAATCCAAACTGGGTTGGGTCCAGAGTTTGTAGATTACCTATATCCTGTTAATAAGGTTGATAATGATTCTTTCTATGGCCTTGCAGAGCAGGCTAGTCAAGCTTATGGTCTTCAGCAAAATGAATCAGAGGGAGAAACACGGCAGAAATAATATAAAATCTTTAATACGGTTAGTGCTTTTACATCACAGATGCTTCTTCAGACCATGAATGAAACAACATAAGCTAAAGCAACTTTATATATTTCCTAAGCTCTGCTTAGTTGCTGTTAATTAATTGATTACATCTATTCAGCGCTCAAGTTAAAGAAACAGCATATTAATAGGCATCTAGCCAGAGACATATTACAGCTTGCTAACCCCAACAATTTAATACACATGCTGACATTTCATCAGTAAAATAAAAATCAATAAAACAAGTATATATACAAAATGAGTACAAAGTTTATAATAAAACATGAGCAATATAAGCAGATTTTATAAATGTCTTTTTTTTAGATAGAGCTTGATCGATGTTTTATCATTGAGCCCTGGTTCTTTTTCTGCCTGTAGCTCAATAATCCATATTAACTCTCTCAATTCCAGTTTATTTTTCATGTCACCCGTCCTTGAATCTTGAAAGATACATTCAATAACTTTGAATTGAAAGTGACGTGTTTCTCCTGCACAGATAGCATGTTTGGCTAGAGCACTTCTATCAGGTTCATTATTTCTGATGGCAGCCAAATGCTCTCTGACCCTCTCTCTCAGTGAGCAAGTGGTCATGCCAACATAAAAGGAAGAGCAAGCTAAACACACAGCCAGGTATACTAAATTCCTTGTTTTACAGTTTGCCTTAACTTTGAATTCATACTTCCTATTTGTTATAGGATGTACAAAAGCTCCTGTTGTCATTCAAAACATCACAGACACTGCATTGCCCACATTTATTAAGACCATAAATCATCTCCATGGACTTTTTTGGTTGACAAAGTAATCTTTTGAGATTTTTTTTATTTTTATAACAATACCTTGACCTCTGGCCTACAATTCTAGCTATCTCAGGGTCTGATTGCAGGATAGATCAGTTTCTATCAATCACATTTTGTACCTTTCTAACATTCCCAGCATATTCTATGTAAATGGGTAGGGTTTTAGCAGTATAATTTTCTTCCACCTGTTGGAGAGAAGTATCATGGGTATTGCTGATGTATGGTTTTGCCCTACCCTTCCTCATAGATTTAACTTGCTGAATCCCAGTTATCTACCTCACGTCTCAGATATTTCCTCTGTAACAATTCATTTCTGAAAGTTCCCATATCCTGTTCAAAATGTTCCTCTTCCATATCTAACCTAGATATACACATGGCCTGACCTTTTATGATATTCGTATAGATATAGGTATGATGCATACTGTCTCTACTCAGGACATTATTTTTTCTACATTCTTTTCTAAATAATCTGGAAGATAACTTCCCATTAATGTCCTAGAATATAGTCACATCCAAATAAAATCAGTAGTGGTATCTTATCTAGAAACATAAAAAATAGTCAAGCTTATGGACCTATAATTCCCATGGTCGGTTGATGGTCCCCCATTGTGTAGAGGGATTACTGTTGCTGTCCTCCATTCCATTGTAACATATCCAGTTTGCAGGCTGTGGTAAAACAGGGATCCAAGTGGGTCTGCTAAGTCATGTTTTAAGTTGTTTAAAAGGCAACCTGGAATGTTATCTGGTCCCACTGATGCCGTGTTTTTGGCCTTAGAGAGTGCTGAGATGACCTGCTCTCTTGTGATAATAGGCTGAGGAATGGTGGTAGGTATACTTTTGGGGATGACTGGAGGGGACAGGTGGGTGAAGTTCACTCCAAATCAGTCAGCTAGCAGGTTGGTTATTACCTTCATTTGAATATGTGTGGTGCCATCCACAACCAGTTCAGCATAGAGCTGGGTATTCCCTTTTAGATTTCAGATTTAGTTAAAGCATGCCTTGTGATTATCCTCTGCTGAGCCAGTTCCCTCTTGTTCTTTGACATTAATTTCTTTCTCTTGTTGTACAGCCTGTTTATACTTGGGGTGCACCAGGGTGGCTTGTTTTTTGGCAAGACCTGGTTTTA
The DNA here is from genome assembly GCF_019279795.1 of Protopterus annectens. Lineage (NCBI taxonomy): Eukaryota > Metazoa > Chordata > Ceratodontiformes > Protopteridae > Protopterus > Protopterus annectens. Next base: position 599,966,589 of record NC_056731.1, on the reverse strand, counting down.
ATCCAGTCAGGTACAGCTGCTTCTATACAACTGGTTAAGTGGTGATACAGGGCATTTGTGTACACCTCTGCATATGAGTTCCTGTTATCTATATTTGAGGGGGCTTTGAAACTTCTTATATCATCACTTAGTAGGAGATAGTTTGTCTTTGAGAAACTCTTAAGCATTTTTGAGCTTGATGGGGTATCTGGTCTTATAATTATATTGAATTAGACAGATTTATGGACAGATCTTACAAGGGAGGACATCACACAGGGGCTGCAATGCTCTCCCTAGTTAATGAGTACTATGTCCAAGACATTTCAGCCTCTTGTGGGTGTGCCGACTAGCTGTTCCAGAGCATTTGCATTGACAAAGTCCAAGAACATCTGAGCCAGCATGTTTGTGGTTGTGAATGTTTCCCAGTCAATGGTAGGACAATTAAATCACCAGTGAGTAAGGTGTTAGGCTGTATGGCAAGTGACTCTAGTAAGTCCAGTTATGTGGTATGATTTTCCTATTTCATGGTGGGGTACCTATGATGTGGTAGGGGGCTTTGCCTATAGTTAATTGGACATGGAGTAGCTCAAGAGAGTCATACTGTTTGACCAGTCTCGAGGTGTACTTAACTTTAATGAATATGGCTAAATGTCCACCTCCTTTGGTTCTTTCATGCTCATTTTGTGGTCTGAACATGTGGAAGTCATTGTAGCCCTGCATGGCAGGGTGCTTTCCGCACCCTTGAACCATGCCTTCATGACTGCACAGGTGTCAGCATCTTCCAAAGTGAGTGTAGTTTCTTGTTTAGGCTCCTAGAATTAAGCAGCAGTATCTTGAGTTTATCTAGAGAGGACTTTGTTATGTTAGGAGGTTAGTTATTTTGACACTGCCTAAAAAAAAAGCAAAATATGGGTTGTTAATGCCTTTGCCAACATCCCAAATTCTAAAGGAGGCAGGCGCAGACTATCTCTGGTAAAGCAGTGTGGCCAGTTGACCATTTCTTACCAGGCTAACAGATACTGCATACACTTGGACTGATACCAGAAGAGAAGCCAACCATTGAAGTCAATCATTTTTTTTTTGTATTGTGGCATCATCCTTGGAGAAGGTAGAATGCTGCTTAAGGCTAGGCTTAGACCTGTCTGTGACACACAATCTGAGAGCTCAGTCATAGCTCTCATCATATAGTCCAGTGAGGTATGCCTCAAGTCATTCACCCCCACATGGACTATGAAGGAGTCATACCAGTACTTGTCACTGGGTGACCTGACATATCAAGGCACTTGACAGACAGTTATCCATAACCCATTCCTTATCCAACCTGGTGAGGTGAACATCCATGTGTCTCACATCGTGGACCAATACATTAGGTTTTGTGATGTTATGCCTTATAGGCTTATTTTTTGAGACACTGGTGTGTGTGTTATTATGTGTTGTGTTTTTCTGCATTGTGTGTGTAAGTGGCTTCCATTTGGCAGGCCTCTGATCTTTTGGTAAATTACTAGTGAGTACTTCCTTATAATCCACGGTGGTGCAGCGGTAGCATTGTTGCCTCACAGCAAGAGGTTCTCCCGTTCGATTCTCAACTAGTGTGCGGGGAGTGCCTTTGGTGTGGAGTCTGCATGCATGAATGGGCGTGCCTTCGTTGAAGGTTGGGCATCGAGCTGGCAATTTGGCACCGTGAAAATCTACTGCCAATCATTAGCAGACCGGAGTTCCGCTGTAGTGACCCCTAACCGGGAAAAGCTGAAAGACAACAACAACTAGTGAGTACTTCCCATATGTGGTTTATGTGTTTTTTCTTTATTTAGTGTGGGAAGTGTTTGTGTGTGCTGACAACCTGTTTGCCATTTGATTTGTCTTTATGTGAGAGTCTTGCCTCCAATTTCATAGTGTACCTACATTTTTCACATAAAGTATCTGTTTGTTTCAGGAGGAAGTGGTTGTCCGTATACATAAGACATATATTGCCTCAGGATGCTCATGTCTATTAGGATGGCCAGAGAGATTATGGAAAACTGCCCATCCATGACAGCATGCTCTTACTGCATGTATTATTAGGGAAGGGAATGAGGTAATTTAACTAGATTGTGCTGGTAGTGTTGCGACTACAAAAAGGACCTAAACCTTGTGTAGGTTAGGGTTGATCCTAGAGCAGCAGAAAAGTTTGGAAGGGTTTCAGTGACAGTAGGGAAAAGCTGAGCTTTTAGGCTTTTGTGCCTATACAAAGCACTGCTAACCACTATGAGTAAAGACCAGTACCATGCAAATTAGAGGCTTAAATATGAGCAAAGACAAACAAGTTTTATGCTAACTACCAATAAGAAGGAAGACACACAACAAGCTTACCACCAGCAATCCCCAACTCAGCAAGTTAGATCAGCACACTTCTGCCACGAGGGTGCATAAAAACACCTTCTTAATGTAGATGCCTGGTCTGGAGCCCAAGTGTAACAAGACCACACAAAACTACCTACATCAGCCCTATGACTAACAGATGCAATGTATTACAGTGCAACTAACTACTTACAACAACAGCAGACAGTACAATTATTTTTGAAACTGATGAAGTACGGTCACAATATATAACAGAGGTGCAAAAAAAATACTTAAGAGCCCTTTTGTGTGTTTCCTAGCTCAGACAGACCAGGTAAACACCTACTGCCACTAGATGAATAATCCCAGTCCTCCTAATATTAAAGCACAGTAAAGGAATGTCCAGAGTATAAAGCTACCACAAACAAACTTAAAGCTAGAGATACAGCAGTGTACTTTAAACAGCTTAAAAAGTGGAATTATTTAATAAAAGTACTTTGCTTTGTATAAATGAGCCAAGAGCCACTCATTTGTATAAGATTTACTAAGGCACTAAAAACAAGATAAGCTGATTATTAAGCCCTCCAGCCAATAAAACTACATGCAGAAATCTCAAGTGTTTCCCCATCCTAAACAGACTGGGCTACCTCCCAATGCACCAGATGGAAAATCCACTGACCACTTGATGTAAAAACTAATCCTTGCTAGACTGTAAAAATACACTACATTATCCGATAGCTAGCTACATAATGAATTCAGACCAAGTAATTCAGTAGACCAGACAATGAGAGGCAAAATGCACTTTTTCAATATAAGCACAAGAAAAGGCAAATAAATAATTCAAGATATCAAGAGCAGTGAAGAAAGGGAGGAGCTTATTAAGCTCAATTTACAGTAGGGGTGGGCAACTTAAAATCACCAGGTTTAAAAACAGGGAATAACCAAAAATGCTTTAGTTTATGCAGGTTTTAAATCTTTTCAGAAAAAAGACAAAAGCCCAGAAATTCACTGTGTATTTAAGTATCACTCAAAAGATAATTTAACCAATTAAAAAAACATGTGAAATGTGCAGCCTAGATTTAGGTGTCTATCTCTCACACAGAAAAAACAGCAGGCCAGGCAGATTATTTAAAACAGAAAACAAAATAGAGCAGGTAAAACAGAAAGCAGCTCTGTCGGTCACAGGCAATACACACACACACACACACACACACACATATATATATATATATATATATATATATATATATATATATACATATGTACACACACACACACACACACATATATAAAGTCTGCATTCCTCATCCAGTAGGGAATCACCAATTGTGCTTTTGTTTATGCAGACTTGAAATCCTTTCAGACTTTGATCTGAAAGAATGTAAGATGACTTGAGCATTAAACCATGCTGAAGAGCTACTTCCCAAGCCATCACAGCCAGACTACACAGAGGGCAAGTCCTGGTACCTCCCATTTGTATACAAACTATATCACTGTTGTGGTGTTTATAATCACCTACATAAGTCAATTATGCCATTGATAATGACAACATTTTATGGCATGAATCACAGCTGACATTTCTTTGACACTAATGTTCTTTGGTATGTCTGAAGAGTTTCACAGAAATTATACCTTTACCTCCATAAAAACCTTTCCAAATGCAAACCTTGAGATATCTGTAGTTACAGATTGACTTAGGACAGAAGGAAAAAAGGGGAAACCTAGGTTTAGAGCCATTTGCCATCTCCATTGGTGTGGTTCTTTTTTGACATAGCCCAAAACTGTAATATGAAATTCCAGAGAATGAGAATATTGAGCCTGTGTGTTAAAAAACATTCAGTTTTTTCATATGTTATTTGCATGGCAAAAGGAATCATAAGAATCACAGAAGTTATGATTTCTAGGACCCTGAGATATTGTCTTGCCAAAGTCTGAGTCTGATTGGAAAAGCTCAGGATAAAAATCCACCTTTTCCTGGATAAGAAAGGCCTTTTGCTGAGAACTGTCTACAAGACAGTCCAGAAACGCCCTCCTTTGTGATGGAGCCAAGATGGATATTTCAACAGACTTCTGGAATCCAAGATTGGTAAGGAGAGAAGAAACTCATGCCTAATGTCCGTTAATATCTGAGAAAATACTCTGCACAGATAAGTAAATCATCTAAATACAGAAATGTGGTGATGTTATGTAATCTGCAATAAGCTATCACTGGAGCTAGACACTTTGTAAACACCCTTTGAGCTGTAGATAACACAAACCGTAATGCACAGAACTGGTAATGTGACTCAGACACTGAGAGTCTGAGAAATTTCCTGAAGCTGTGGCTATGCAGATGTGAAGGTAAACATCATTTAGATCTAACTTTACCATAAAACTTGAGAGAAAGAGAGAGAGATGACAGTTAAATTCTGAATGGTCAACATTTTGAATTTTGTCACTTTCACAAACTGGTTGACAAAGAAAAGATCTAGAACTAGGCTCCATGAAAGCTCAGATTTGGAGTTATAGCGTTAGGAGGGAAGAAAAAGGTTGGCATAAACATTCTGAAGGATTAGACTAACCCTTTTTCTGAAAGGATCCCTGTTCCCCTCCTGCCAAATCCATTTTGTTCCCTGTTTGCCAGGAGGTGGCAGGTAGAGTTTATTTTGCCTTTTAAATGGAGTAGATTATTTGAGAGATTTGTAATGGGTTACACGAAAAATCTTAGAAACTCCCTAAATTAATTTCCCTCTCTCATCAAATTACTTGAGAACTAACCTCCTTAGCTAAATACAGTTTAAAATCTCAAACTTTGTTTCATTAGCAAACTTGTAGTTATGTGCCCAGGCATACCTCCTCAAAACAGTGGCAGTGGGCCCTAGAGAGGGAGTAGCAGCATAATCATACCACACTCTTCCAAGTATGTCTTAGTACTTAAGACACATTAGAAATAACAGAATTCAGACAGGACCTATCTTGTGAAGGAAGTGTGGTAGGGTATTCCCTCAAACAGATTACACAGTTGTGAATAAACTTCCACATATGTGCTTGGTGGTTAAGAATTCTGTATGCTAAAGTGGAAGAAAAAAAATTCTCTTACCAAATGTGTCCAATATCTTGTCTTCCTTATCCACAGAAGAAGGGTTAGTATTGACTAAGAGTCCATTTCCAGCTGTCGCATAAGTCAAAATGGCAGCTTGGTAAGATCTAAGATGAGAAAAAGTAATTTGTTAGACTGGGATACATCATAAACTCTATCTGCCTTTTGGGGGACTGAAGGACAGGTGGCATTTAACACATCCTCCAAGGCTGGCAAAATGGAAGGGATGGATGTGCTATGGGGCACATCCACTTGCAACGCATCATAGTATCTGTCACTTGCTCCTCACCTGTATGATCTAGATCAACAAATACTTACATTCATACTAACCACCCATCATCATACTATCTAAACGTACCCTTCAAAACCTGCCTTCTCCCCATTCTCAGGAGTGTGTGTGACTTTTTTATTTATTTTAATCCTAGCATGACAGACTGTATTTCTACTATTTCTGTATATACAGATTGTCATATTTGTCATTTTTATTTGTTTCTAATTATTACATCACTGGTGTCTCCATATTCTTTACTGTAGTCTGTGTATTCCACAGCCAAATTATATTTATATGTGCTTTTTATTTACATCTATTCTGCTGTTTTATTTGATGTCATCTGACTCTCTGGAGCTTTTCACCCCAGGTTTCCTTAGAATGGATATTTTCTATCCAGTCAGACTTTCCTAGTAAACAAATATCAATAAAGGTTTAAATAAAAGTCTCTGTAGTACAGGAGCAATATCCATCTGTTCCCACAAAAATACATCATTCATTTTGGAAATAGTTTTTGAAAAGAAAATCTCCTCCAAGGGAGCTGGAGAGGAGCAAATTTTCTCAGAAGCAAAGTTTTGGGCTTGGGAATCTCCAAAAGAAGAAAAAGCCCTGTCTCTGACAATATCAGAATCCTCTGATAAGCTTTCCTCAAGAATTTCTTTACTGAGATTGCACTCTGGTATGGATTTCTGAATTCTGAGATTAACAGCCTACAATAACTTCCTGCTAAGGTAAGGAAATTGTTTTTATGAAAAGACACCATCTCCTCAGATGAGCAATGTCGAACGTTTTTTTCTTTATAGGGGGCTCCCTAGAAGAAGACTGACTAGGGCATGCTACTTTATCCCAGGCAAGAGGTTTATTTCAAAAGGTACTCCAAGAAGAAATTCCCAGAGTATCTCCCAGACCCAAAGAAGATGGTTCTCCCTGGAGCTATACATGAGTGATCTGAGGAACAATAGCTGGCCACAAAGGAGTCACCCATTAATGGCTATGGCATGCTCTAAGCCTGTGATGGTGGCAATGGCTCCTTAAGGTGTTGCATTTTATTTACAGGTACAGCAGGAGAAGAACCAGCAGTGCTAAAGGATCCATGTTGTGGAGACCTGATTGTCGGTTAAGTGCTGTTGCAATGAATCAGTCAGAAGGTAAGTTAAATACTCACAAGCAGCACACACCCTCACTTCTCCACAAAGTCCCTTTCAAAAGTAAAGCACAAGCAGTGCATTAAAAACCTATAAGAACAGAAAGACCTTTTTCTGAAGTACCCTGACAGAAAGAACTGAAGGTAGGTTGTCACAAAGTATACACAAGCATTCTGTAAACACTTCCTGATTATTAAAACTTATAGACACAACTAAAAGTTCTCAAAAGCAGCTCACTTTTTGTACAAAATTAGACTTAAAATAAACCCTATTGAAAAAATAGTGGATCCTGACAGAAAACTTCCCACATTCAAAAAAATACCAGTTTTCTTAAAGGGCAAATACCATTTTCAGACAATAAGAAAATATATATTATATATATAAAGGAAGTAGGTTCCCATAAGGGAAGCATTCCACCCAGAAATTATCTGCTAGAAATGAAGCTTGAAGCCAACTGTTTTTCCTGTGAAGCCTCACAGCTGCTTCCTCTTCAGGTGACAAGAAAATACTAAAATTGTCTACACTCTAAATGTTGATTTCCCTACAAGGGGCTAGCCAATCAGCAGTCAGAGTGTAGACATGGGATGCAGCCAGAGCTTTGTGAATTGAGCTGGGTGTTGTATCCTGGAGCAGGATACAACTCATATAGCCAAAGACTACTACGGTAGTGAGAATAATGAACATCAATATTACTAAATATTTATCCAACTAACCATGTACCATTTACATAAACACTAGTAAGCATATCCAACTAACTGAGTATTAGCAAATATTCTTGAAAAAAACAGTAGCACCTTTATGGCATACAACTTGTCAGTAAATCACTAGTGCAAAATGATCCCTTTTTCTTTAACTTTTTCAAATCTGCTTATATTTAGAAACCCAGGATTTTAATTTGTTCAGTAATTTATTAGCCTATCTCAATATGACATTTTTGTCTATCAGAGATTGTTGATCATTTATAACAACTTGACTTGTCTTGGAGAAGCAACAACAAAATATTTCAATATGTCAGCTTAACCTAATTCTAATTAGTAACATTATGATAATAAATACGGAAAGCTTGAGCATCCAACATCACTTTGTTCAACCATAGCAAATTACAAATATCTTATATGTCATTACTAAATTCCATTAATTTAAGGACCAAAACACTGATTCACTCTCCCAATAATCCATCACTACACTGCCAAAAGGCCTTTAAAACTACAGGAAATTATTATTTTATTTTATTTTACTGTTACTTGTGGAGAGTTTCAAAGAGTGTAAATGTATTAACTGAAGATGGAGGAATGACAGATTGCACTAGTGTGGCTGTTTATTATTGGGCTTTAGAGGAGAAAGGATATAAGACAGACAGAGGCAGCTGTAGTTTGTCCTAGTGGGATACATGGGTATAGCCATGATTCTCTTAGAAGTTGTTTCAGGTAAGGTTTGAATTATGAGGTTTGTCTACCTGTCTTAGGGGAGGAGGCAGTCTATTCCAGAGCTTGGAGACCTAATTTGTGTAAAGTGAGTTGAGTCTCCAGAGCTATAATTTATTTGGTGGTTGTGGTTAGGTTTTTAAGGCTAGTGCATACACTTCTGGGAAGGGGGTAGTGTTGAAGGATGTTTTTTAGTGATGGGCAGTTATCTGGTTTATTAATGATTGTATGCAGGAAGTAACTGATTGTATGTGAGATGCAGCGGTAATTCTAGCCAGTTCATTTTGTTAGAGATTCACAAAGTTGGGTTCAATTGTTATGCTTGATAGCAAATTTAGAGAGCTTTGTGTAGCATGTCTCTACTATCGATTTTTTACAGTAGCCTGAAGGTTTACAAGTATTGTTAAAGTACAGAGTAGGGTTGGTAGGAGATAAGTGGAAGCTATGGTCTTCCTAGCAGTGTTTATGAGGTAATGGTTGTCTTTACATAGGAGGCCCAGTTTTTGGTGTTTTTTTGATAGTTTCTTGTACATGCTGGTCATATTATAGTTTACTGTCTATTTCCCCAAGTAATTTTGCATGTGGTAAAAATTCTATTTCTATATTATTTCATGACACGATTGTTAACTCTTTCTTTATGCGGATGAGTTGTTTTGAGGAGAAAATCATTAGCTTACTCTTGGGGGGTAGTAGTAGTAGTAGGTTTGAGCTAGAGAGTCAGGATTCTATGGAAGACAAGGATTCTTGGGTGAGTTGTAGCTTATCTAAGGTGGGATCATAGCAGATGAAGGTGGAGCCATCTGATTACTGTACTATGGAGGCATGTTTGGTTATATGTAAATTGTTTATAAAATATTAAATAGTATAAATAGTAGTGGCCCAGGTATAGAGCCCTGGGGATAACCGACCATGACAGGCAGAAATGATGAGAATTTTGTTTGCCATTTTACCACCTGTTGTCTGTTGGTAAGGTAGCTGTGGAAACAGGATAGGGGGGGACATAGAAACACCAAAAGATGTTAGTTCAGTTAGTAGATTTTGGTGGGAAACAATGTCAAAACCTTTCGATAGATCTAAAAATGTGGACAATACTATGTTCCCATCATGTTATGGACATTACTAGTGTTGGTGAAACTAAGGATGCCTGTAGTGGTACTATAGTTGGAGCAGAAACCATGTTATGAAGGTATGAAAAGATTATTTTTAAGATATATATGAATAACTGAGTATGAATACATTATTGAAGAATTTTTAGGGCAGTAATCTGTTATGTCTCTAGATTTTCACCATTGTATGATGTTTCCAAACTGAAGGAGCACAGTGCTCTTTAATGGACTGGTTGATTAGGATGGAAACTGGATAGGTGAGGTCATCGGTTGGTAGGCTGATGGTGGTTAAGAGTGGTGGGCTTTATTTTGCAGATGAGATTTCTGATGTGGTGGGGACTGGTTACAGAGTAAAAGTAAGTACAAGTTGTTAGTTTGTGTGGAACAGGAAGGGGGCAATTATTATCTTTGATGAAGGTGAGAAATGTGTCAGTGAAGTTGTGACGCCTGTGCACTGGCCCTGTAATCAAGGAGCCTCAATCCTTACCACTAGCATCAGTGAGGGGCGTCCACATTGGGAGGATAACAAGTACACACACAGTAAAGTACAATTTCCCTTAAGAGCACACAGACATCACAGTCAGTCTGGGAATGGTTTCTCTCTTTCTCCCCAGATCCCCAATAAGACTCCCCACTGGCACAGCTAAAGGGTTCAGATCTCAGCCAAGTGGTCAAGCCAAAAACTCTAGCTCTGTCCAACCAGTGCTTTGTGTCCCTGCCCAAGTAGGTCACACACACACACACACACACACACACACACACACACACACACACACACACACACATTTTGAGATATGATTTGTAGACAAACACACAGACACTCCTGGGGAAAGCTGGCACAGGTTCACTAGCTATGCTTCCTTCTGCCCAGACTATAAGATAGTACCGACTGCCACCAACCACCCTTATCAGCTACAGCTACTATAAAGGCCCTTACCAAAACGTGTCCAATTCTACTGTGTAATGTTATAATTATCCAATTGGTAAGTGTGACTGAGACTTGAAGGCTATTTAGGAGTGGCCTATACAGTATCACCAAATACATGCAACTACTCTCAGAGCTTAAATGATCTCTACACAAAATAGCCACAGATAAAAAGGTTTAAAATATTTAATAATAATAAATAAAAATGCAAAACACTACTCATTAATTCAACACAGTAACAATAGAGAATTCAGAAATCACAGGAAATACTTTAAAACAACATTATAGGACAGTCTGATAAATATAGAAAATAGCGAGACTAATGTTGCTATTTCTTTCTATCTCTAAGAGAAATACTAACATCTAAGTTCTTACTTACAGAACAAGGCAAGTGCTGGTGAGCTTCAGAATAAAATACAAATTGCTATTCTTACTTTCTGAGATAGCCCTTAAACTGATAATACACATTACTGCTGAGTCTTTTCAGATTACATCATTCTTGATACTTCTGCTTAAGTTTCCCAGGCTCACAGAACTTATAATTTAGCATTTCATTGTGATCTGCATCTGCCAGGAAGCCACAGCAATAAAAGACACTTCACATGTTAAACCTAGTAATTATCTCTGTATTGGGTCAATAGAAAGAATTTCCTAGCCCAAACATCCTGTCTCTTATCTTGAGATCACACACAGTTGTAAATTCTTTTACTTATCAACTTTCTTCCAGCAGGGTACACTGTGGTTACATTTCTGAAGCTTAGCACATAACACAGTTTACTTAGATTTGTGAAACCAGCCTGTGGATCATATTAATATTTACAATGACACAAAATTATTTACAAAATACTATCTGGCTGGGCTGGCAGCCCCTCAGTTTTTCATAGAAGAGTTAAATTGGTTGGCAATGCAGTTAGTTTGATTTTTAGTTATAGGGGCTGGGGTTGATGTTTAACTTGGTTGTTTTGGCTTCCTTTGTGTGTGCTGTATGTTACTGAATAAATCCCTTTTGTTATTATGCTTTATTTTCTAGATGTCTGTAATACTGGAAGCATGACTGAGTTTTTGTTTTGTCCATTTTTTTCATACTTTAGCCCTTATTAGCATAGCTTGTTTGGTATCTATAAATGTGAAGTTGTTCAGTCTCGCCATTCATTCTTCACTGATGGGTTCGAAGCTGATCCTCGGCTCTGACATGGCCGACTAGCAAGCTCAAAGTTCTCCAGTGGAACAAGACCCAACCCCTTATCCCACATTGCACTGCTGGAATTACCTCAGATCTAGTATGCCGCAGCATGGATCTCTTGGTTTCCAGTGTTGCTCGAGACTATTATTGGGAGTTTTCAACTTTCAGCAAGTTTTATATTTCAATTTTGTATCTTTTACTAATATATATATATATATATATATATATATATATATATATATATATATATATAAAAAATACTTTCTAGTTAGTAGTTGTTTTCTGTTTTCTCCCCTTTTCCAGTAAAATCTTTGATTGTCTTCATCCTTTTGGCCTTGGGCCCTTTCTTACAGTTGTTAGTCAGAGTTACCCTTTTGGTTCATAGGTTCATACTAGGCTATCTGCCCTAGGGCATTTATAAGCCTAGCCAGAGTGTGTTTGGCTTTCACCACCCATTTTAAATTGATTTTGCTATTCCCTTTTTCGAGGTTAGTATACTGTGCCTCTGTCTAACAGTGACACAGAACTGATACCCGGGGTAAACCTATGATCTCCCATTCACTCATCAAGATTGCTCTTGAAGAGAGTTAATGAGGGACTCTGTCTAACCTGGACTGGGATTTTATTCCAGAGTGAAGGGAGCCTCTGGGTTATGAATCTGTCCCTCCAGCATGTCCTATTTATTTCAGTGCTGAGGTTCAAGTCTCTTGAGCATGTGGCTCGATGGGATTTGGATTTTCTGAGGTGCAGCATGTCCATTAATTCCAGGTTGTACATGGCTTTATACGTCAGGCACAGATCGCCTCTGAGCAGACGGTATGCCACTGAGTAGAGCTGGAGTTTCTTTAACCGGGCAGCATATGGCATCTGTTTGAGCCCTTTGATCCTCTTGGTGAGGTACTTTTGGGGTCTTTCCAGTTTCTGCAGGTGTCTGGTAAGGTACATCCCAAAAGGGGCATTGTACTCAATTATGGGCCTGATGAGGGATGAGTAAAGAGGCACAATGACCTCCCCTGCTCTAGATGTGAATCCCTTCATGATTAGGTGGGCTATATAAAATGTTTTTCTAACCACTTTGGACATGTGGTTGTCAAATGAGAGACTGCTATCAACTTGGGTCCCCAGGTCCCTAATTACTTCTTCTGTACTTAATGGATTACCACCTATCTGGTAATTTGTGGGCACTTTGTTTTTGTCAAAGGGGATGACTATACACTTTTTGGCATTTAGCTTGAGGCCATGGCTCCGGCACCAGTTGTCTGTTTCTATGAGGCCCTTTTAGAGGATGCTTGTGTCAGCTGGAGAGTCGATTATGGCACCCAGTTTGCAGTCATCTGCGAACTTGGTCAGCCACAGTCCTTCCGTGTTGGCCTGTACCTCCGAGAAATATATGCCGAACAAGAGAGGTCTCAGGACTGAGCCTTGTGGGATGCCACTTGTAACTGGTTTGGAGTCTGACATGGCTCCAGCAATTCTAACCATGTGGGTTCTGTCCTTGAGCCAGTTTGCAACCCATATAGTGACATAGGGGTTTATATTTAAGCTGGTGAGCTTATCTATAATGCCGAAGTGGGGTATTGTATTGAAGGCTTTTGCGAGGTCCAGGTAGGCTGTGTGGACCACCTTCCCTTCGTCAATGGCCTTGGTGACTGTTTCAAAGAAATCGACCAGGTTTAAGAGGCAGGACCTGCCCTTAACAAAGCCGAACTGGGTAGGATCCAGTGTTTGTAGGTCCCCAATATCTTTATTTATGAGGTCCATGATGATCCTTTCCATAGCTTTGCAGACCAAGCTAGTCAGGCTTATGGGGCGATAGTTTCCAGGATCTGTTGAGGCACCACCTTTGTGGAGCGGGACCACTGTTGCTGTACGCCACTCTTTGGGTACATATCCTGTAGTAAGGCTGAGATTGAACAGTAGTTTTATGTTTGGGTTTAGCTCTTCTTGGAGTTCATGTAGGACGCAGCCCGGGACACCGTCTGGTCCCATTGATGCTGTGTTTTTTGCTTTGGAGAGGGCGGCTCTTACCTGAGAATCTGAGATGTCAGGGGGGGCAGCACTCTGCTGGGATAGATATTTGCCCTTATGGTGGGGGGGGAGTTAGCGCTGAACCTGTTAGCTAGCATGTTGGCAATGTCTGTGGGTTCGGTGTATTTTTTGTCATTTTGGACTAATTCTGAGCATATCTGGGAATTCCCACCCAGGTTACTAACATAACTAAAGAAAGCCTTGTGATTATCCTTAGTGGCATGTGCAATTTTTCTCTCAAAGCTGGCCTTAGACGATTTTATGAGTGCCCGTAGTTTTTTGCTAATACTGATCAGAGATGCCTTCCCTTTTTGGGATTTTGCTCTATCATGTAGTAGCTTCCTCCTTCTATTGTATAGTTTGTTTATGGCTGGGGTCCACCATACAGGACGTCTGCCTTTGGAGGATTGGGTCTTGGTTTTATTTGGGATTGCATGATCCATGCATTCCTGAAGGTGTTCATAGAATGCGTTTATAAAGGATTCTGCGGTCTGGGCCGTATTTTCCACAGGCCCGGGGGCTTTGACGGATTCCACCTCGGTTTTGAGGAATGTGAAATTTGCTTTAGAGAAGTTTTTCACTGTGGTTTTCTGGGCAGGGGGTGGGGTCAGGATGTGAATATCCAGTGAGATTAGTTTATGGTCTGATCTTACCAGTGAGGGATACACTTCTGGTCTGGAGCATAACGTCCCCATGTTGGTGATGATCAGGTCCAATATGTTTTTCCCTCTTGTGGGAGTGGTAACAAGTTGTTCCATAGCATTTGAGTTTATAAATTCTAGGAACCTTTGGGCTAGGGTGTTAGAGATAGAGTAATGCTCCCAGTCTATGAGTGGGTAGTTGAAGTCGCCCAATATAATGGTTTCTGGAGTGACCTTCATATTTTCCAGTGTTCTCAGGAAGGCCGAGTGGGGTTCCTGGGTTTGGGAGGGTGGTCTGTAGCAGGCTATAAACTGGGAGGCAGTTTTACCCACTGTTAGTTGCACATGGATAGTCTCTGATGCTTTGTGCTGTGCCACCAACCTGGAGGTGTGGGTATCTTTGACGAATATTGATACACCCCCTCCTTTTGTGGCTCGGTCCAAGTTTTGGGGCTGAAAAGCATGGTATGAGGTATAACCTGGTAGTGCTGGGGTGCTCTCGGGAGCCTTGAACCAGGTTTCTGTTACTGTACAGATATCGATGTTCTCCATGCTAAGGAGAGTTTCGAGTGCGTGCATCTTGTGGTTTAGACTTCTGGCGTTGAGTAGCATTACTCTTAGTTTCTTATCCCTTGTGATACCTATGGAGGTGGGTTTGTCTTTTGAGCCTTGCCTAAAAAAGGCACTATGGGGGTAGGAAGAGCCTTTGCCAATATCCGACATCCCAGGGGTGACAGGTGCAAGCCATCCCTAGTGAAGCATCATGGCTTGTCGAGCATGTCATCCCAGGCTGACAGGCATTGGATCCCCTTTGAATGACACCAATACTTACGCCAATTGTTGAAATTGATCATCTTGTCTTCATATTGTGGCATCATTCTTGGTGAGGGTAAGATGCTACTCAAGGTCAGGGTCATACCGGCCTGGGCTACATGCTCAGAGAGTTCCTCTATGTCTCTTTTCATGTAGTCCAGGGAGGTACGTCTCAGGTCATTCACACCGGCATGGACAATGACTGAGTCATATTTGTACTTGCCTTGGAGTGACCTGAGCGCTTGTGTTATGTGGCGGATCCTAGCACCCGACAGGCAGCTCACCGTGACCTTCTTCTTGTTCAGCCTGGTGAGCGGGACGTCAGTGTGCCTGACGATAGAGTCACCTATTACAAGTGTATCAGGTGTGTTGTTTAGCCTTAAGGGCTGTGACTGTTCAGCACACTGGCTTTGTGAGCTATGTGTTGCACGTGTTTTGTTTTGGGGTAGCGGTTGCTTGGGTGTCTGCTTTCGAGGTCTCTGCTGCTTAGGCAGATTTTTATTTAGAGCCTCCGAGTATGTTTTTGTGTGTTTATGTGTTTGGTTTGCTGTCGTGGTAGGTCTATGTGAGACTGGAATTGTAGTGAGTGTGGTTTCCTTGGGATTTTTGATATTGGATTGCCTTAATCCTATTTAACGTTATACAGCTAAATTGTTGGTTACTAGTTGCCTTTTTGGGCTGTTTGTACTATGTGTAGTTAGTTAGATTTCCTCTTTAACTATATTATAGTTAAATAGTGTGTTTCCTTTACCACTGGATTTTGTGAATAGTACTATGTCTGAAGAGAAGGAAAAGCATCCAAAGTCTGGGTTTAAAAAATGCCCAGACTGCGGACAGAAGATATCCATTAAAAATGCCCATGTGCAGTGTGTTTACTGTTTGGGTGAGGTGCACCTGCAAGAGTCATGCAGTATCTGCCACTCCTTTTCTACTAGAGTGCTTGCAGAAAGGAAGAGGAAGTTAATTGATAGGGGTATTATCAAACACCCTTTTTCAGAGGCATTGTCTGACCAGGATGGGGCCAGCAAATCATCCAAATCTTCCTCAGATTCCAGGACAAAGAAAGGAATAAAGAAAGTGTTCTGACTTTGGCTCCGCTGAGCTCGGAGCCAACAGTCTGTTCTTTTCAGAACCCGGACACTGCTCTGGAACCGGTTGCTGAAAAACCTCCATCTATACTGCTCCAATCGGCTACATCTGTTCACTCATCCAGTTCTTCTGTCAGCCTGTCTGATCTGGATATGGACCGGCTGGTTCAGAAACTTTTAAAGGCACCAGGCCTAGCTAAATTGCTGTTGGCTCAGACCCAACCGTCGGAGCCGAAGACCATTACTCCTGAATTGTCTGCTCCTCCTCCGAGCCATACCTGACCTTAGGAACCAGAGGAGGCCGACCTGATGATTGTGGATGCCTTGGACACCTGCTCCAGTGTCGTCGGCTCCATCTGCTCGGACATTCTCAGTACCAACCAGGGACTCTAGGAGCCAACACTCTCCGGTCGGGTCTGGTGCCGACTCTTCCTCTCGAGGCTTTGGCTCGGGAGAGCTCAGCTCCTACCTTGGGCTCAGAGCCCACAGCTTCAGTGTGGGAGGGGGTCATGGCTCCTTCAGATCCATTGACTCCTTTTCATCAGAGCCGTGGTGGATTCAAAGCCATGAGGCGAGTGTTGTCTCCTAAGACTTCCTCATCTCGAGGTCTGGCCTCTTCTTCCCCTAAAGTGCCTGTGTCAGTTTCTGTTTCCTCCAGTCATCCCAAGCATAGAGACCAAGAACCTCAGGTAGCCCCACAGGGCACTCCCTGCTCTTCTGAGACCTCTCCTGAAGTTCCCCCTGAAGAAGTCCCCAGGAAGAGATTATACAAGAGGAGGCATTTGGACTCCCCACAGGAGTCTCTCACATCAGATACTGACTTGGATGAATCAGAAGGGTCCCCTAGAGCCCCCTCTGAGGTCATCTCCTTTGAGGAGATTCTTGAAATTCTTAGGCAGGGGGTGATTGGCAGTCCAAGAGCCCTACTGAGGATGAGTCGGTTCTCCTGAAGGCATTCGGGTCTCAACCTTCCACCTCTTGGGTATCTCTGCCTTACGACAAGCTTATGGTTCTGGTCTCTCGGAGGGCATGGGAGTCACCAGAGTCTATGGAACCTGTTCCTAGGCGGTCTAATAAGTTTATTTCTGCCCCCCATGGATAAGTCCTTTTTGACCAAGGGAGTCCATGTTGATGCCATGTGGTGGCGGCAGCCACCAAAAAGGAAATGTCTGAGACTTCCTCGTCTATCCATCCTCCTAACAGAGAATCTAGGATCATGGATAGATATGGGAAATGCATGTTTAGTTCAGCAACTTTCTCACTCAGATCACTGAACTACTTGACCCATTTTACCAGACTGCAGAGAGATCTCCTTAAGGAGTTGGGAGATGCTCTTCAGGGTGCTGTAGCTACAAGTGTATCCAACAAAGTTGCCACCCAGCTCGCTACCCTTAATTCAATAGTCAACTCATCCATACGTCCCGTATCTTATGCAGCTGATGGTTCGAGTAGAGCTGCAGGTACAGGAATTGCTCTTCGTAGGCATGCCTTGATGAGACTCTGTTCCTTCACGGAACCCTTCAAGTCCTCCTTTACGAATACCCCGTTTGACGACTCATCCTTGTTTGGGCCAGGTGTGAGCAAGAGGGAAAGACTCTGTCTGTCGTCTGAGTCCATTGTTCCACCCCCACTCGACCCTTTCCTAAAAGTAAGAGGGGAGGAAAGATGTGGTTCCGGAAAGCCCAAGGAGCCTTTCAAGACACATGTGGAGAGCCCCCCTCCAGAGGCAGAGGAGGGTGCTACAATGGAAGACGCCACCCCTGCAGTAGAGAGGGTCCACAACACCAGGATGACAGAGATCTCTTCTCTGGTCAGTCCTACCAGCACTCCTGAAGGGAGGCCCGGCTGTCATACTCTGGAGGCAGTCGGGGGTTGCTTGTCATTGTACCCAGAAGCCTGGCTAGATATAACAAACAACATTAGGGTACAAAGTATCATTTCCAGAGGGTATTTCATACCATTCTCCACCCAGCCCCTTCCTGTCAAAAAAATCCCGGATATTCCACCCAGTCACAGGGGGACAAGCAACAATAGAGGTACACCGAATGCTAGAAAAAAAGAGTCATCCAGCCAGTCCCGGCAGACCAAACAGGATTTGGAACTTACTCAAGATTCTTTTTGGTTCCAAAGAAAACAGGGGACTGGAGACCCATTTTGGATCCAGCAGACTCAACCAATTTGTGAGAAAAGAGAAGTTCAAAATGGTCACGCTACAGTCTATACTTCCATTTTTAGGGAAGGATAATTGGATGTGCTCGATCAATCTCAAGGATGCGTACTACCATATAAAGATGGCCAGACCATCCAGGGATCACCTGCATTTCTGGCTGGGAGTCGATCATTATCAATTCCAAGCTCTGCCCTTTGGACTCACTACAGCCCCCAGAGTGTTCACCAAGTGCATGGCGGTAGTCACGGCTCACTTGAGGCGTCTAGGAGTCCAGGTGTTTCTGAATTTGGACGATTGGCTCCTTATCTCCACCACCAGGCATCACCTTCTTCAAGTGAGAGAGGCTACTCTGACCCTCTGCAATTGGCTAGGCATTACAGTCAACTTTGAAAAGTGTGCCTTGTTGCCATCGCAGTATATCGTTTTTATAGGGACAGAATTATGCACATCAACCACCACTCTTCATCTTCCACCAGAAAGGATTTGTATTCTTCCCCAACACATCATGTCCTTGATATCAAAGAACAGAGCACCAGCTGCAGAGCTATTGAAAGTACTAGGACTGATGGCAGCAGCAATCTTAGCAATCCCGTTAGCAAAGATGCATATGAGAATCCTTCAATGGCTTCTATTCACGCAATGGTCTTACCAAGAACTTCCAATGAGTCACATGATCCTGGTAATGAATTCCTGGCAAGAAGGATCTTCAGTGGTGGTTGACATCTCTTCATGTCACAATAGCAAGTCCCTTCATGCTACCCCCTCCAGTTGCCACTGTGACCACGGATGCTTCACTGATAGGGTGGGGGGGGGGTTTCAGGGAAAGACTGCCCAAGGCACATGGACAGATCATGAATCACATCTGCATATCAATGTTCTGGAGATGAGAGCAGTACTTCTAGTGCTGCAATACTTTCAGGACTCTCTTCCTCTAGGGACAATAGCAATACAGACAGACAACATGTCAGTGGTCTGGTACCTGAACAAGCAAGGTGGGACCAAGTCTTATCCCCTTTGCTGAGAAGCCCTCAGAGTATGGCAGTGGGCAGTGTCATCCCAGCACTTTCTGTTAGCAATGCACATCCCGGGCAAATCCAACGTCATAGCAGACAGACTGAGCAGGGCAATTTTATTGCCCCATGAATGGTCCCTCAAACAACAGATTGCAGACAGGATTTTCCGCAAATGGGGCCAGCTTTCCTGCTACCTGTTTGCCAGTCATATCAACAACAAATGCAGAAGCTATTTTGCCCTGATTCCCACACCAGGTCAATACTCGAGGGATGCTCTTGTCCACGATTGGAACCCAGGTCTCCTCTATGCATTTCCCTCAATTCCTCTGATACCCAGATTCTTACAGAAAGCAAAGTCGCTGGGATGGACCATCATCCTTATAGCCCCTCACTGGCCTCGGCAGATTTGGTTTCCATTTCTTTACCATCACATTCTGGAAGAGCCATGGATACTGGACCCAGTTTCAGACTTACTGGTACATCCGTCAGGGGATCTTCATCCATCATTGCAGACACTGAAGCTCCAATTCCCCGCATAGCCAGGCTTTATAATCTTTCCCATGACACTAGTCAAATCTTGTTGGCTTCCCATAAACCTTCCACTAGAAAATTGTATTGTAGTAAGTGGAAGAGATTTTCCATTTGGGCTTCCCCCATAACATTGACTCTTACCAAGTGCCATTGTCTTCTATTTTACAATTCTTGACAGAAATCTTCAACAAAGGAGCAGCGGCTGCTACGGTGCGGGTACAACTAGCTGCTATATCTAATTTCCATCTAGGGATCGATGGATTGAATATTATGGCTCACCAATTGTCTGAGGCCTCCAGTGAAGACACCTTATTCTCCCTGGAATTTGAATTGTATGTTATCTCATATCATTCTTCCTCCTTTTGATCCTGCATCATCTTGTGAACTAAAATTTCTGTCATGGAAAACTATCTTCCTAATAGCCATCACTTCAGCCCGCAGAGTGTCAGAGCTCCAAGCTCTATCCATCAAGCCCACTTATATGATCTTCCATGCTGATAGAGTATCTCTCAGGACAAAGTCATCCTTTTTGCCTAAAGTATGTTCTGAGATTAACATCAATCAAGTCATTGAGTTGCCTGTTTTCTTCCCTAATCACACCAACAACTTGGAATATATGTTGCACAAACTCGATGTTCACAGACAACTTAGATTTTATTTAGACAGAACAAAAGTCATTAGGAAATCAGACCAGCTTTTTGTGTCTTTTTCTGAGGCCAGGAAAGGTAAACCAGTTGCCAAAACAACCCTGTCTAAGTGGCTGTCGGACTGTATCACTTACACATATTCTTGTCATAACATGCATTTGTCTAGTAAGGTGAAGGCTCATTCAACCAGAGCAGTTTCTACCTCTTCAGCCTTTCAAGCTAAATTACCTTTGGACAACATCTGTGCAGCAGCCACATGGTCTAAACCTCACACTTTTATAGCTCACTACAAAGTGGATAAGGCCTCCAAGGACAGGGCTTCATTTGGTTCTACGGTTTTGAAGAGTGTACTTCCGTGAGCCACCCAAGATCAGGGTGCTAGGGACGCTACCCATCAGTGAAGAATGAACGGCGAGATTGAACAACTTCACATAAATAAGCTATGTACTCACCATAACGTTCCATGTGAGTTGTTTCATCTCGCCTTCATTCTCACATCCCTCCCTATTTCCCCCTCCTGGCTGGCAGTTGACCTGGAGGCTGTCTTCATCCTGTTTTTTCAATGCGTCTTCATTCCTAGGCAGAATAATTATTGCACTTCTATATGGTACGCAGCAAACAAGATCTGAGGTAATTCCAGCAGTGCATTGTGGGATAAGAGGTTGGGTCTCGAGCTACTGGAGAACTTTGATCTTGCTAGTCGGCCGTGTCAGAGCAGAGGATCAGCTCCGAACCCATCAGTGAAGAATGAAGGAGAGATGGAACAACTCACATGGAACGTTATGGTGAGTACATAACTTCTTTTTAACCGTGGTGTTGGGTTTGATTTTATATGTTTATTGCATACTGGTGCCAGGGAATCAAGAGTATTGAATAAAATGGAGTTGAATTTGCTTACTGCTTTATTGAGGGGTAGGGTTTTTAAGGATATTCCAGTCATAATTTTCTAGGTAGGAGGCAAATGTTGTCTGGTGTTATAAAAATGTTGAAGTAAAACCCTAATCAGAGCCTAAGGATTCATCACATGCAGTTTGAGATATAGAAACTGTATGTTTACACAAAGTCAGAGGTCCCTGAGCTGTTATGGTAAGCAGTAAAAGTAAGTAAGTAATGCAGTAGTAAGAATGACTGCTTTGTAGTGCACAAGGCATTATGCGTAGGTGAAAACTGGTCAGAAGAGACATAGGGTCATGGCACAGTGTGTGTTCCTGCCTACTTCATTTATCAAAAAAAGAATAACCATCAGCCATGTTTTCATATGTAGGTAAGGTTGAGCCCAAACATGATGGAAGGTGTGCTGTTTATTTGTCTGGTTTTACTGGAAGAGAAAAAGATGTTTTTTTTTTTTCTTTTAAGAAGTAGATTTGACTCTGCGTTGTAGACAGAATGTTGTTGGATTACAAGGTAGCAAAATACATTTAAGCAGGACTACCTGTGGTAATTGATAGAGGGCTGTTATGGATAACTAAGGAAAGCTAAGGTATTCATACAGCTGCAGTACTGGGCAACCTATGTGCAGCCATCTTGAAAAAACAGTTCTTTATGCAGAGAGTACAACAATTAAAAATAGCCCTACAGCTGCATAAAAATGTTAATTAGTTTAATTTAGAGCATCAGTTTATAATCAGATTTATGCAGGTGGGAGAAAAAAAAAGAAAGATGCTGGTATATTACTAAAGAGGCATTATAAAATGGAACAGTGTGTTGTGGAAATAATTTTAGTAAAAGAATAGCTCGCTCAGTGGAAAAGTTATTAGTTACTGGACATTATGAGTAGTTTTTGACTATGCCCTATGGATAAGTGTGCATACATCACATGGACTCTATAACCAAGAATAAATGAATTCAACCCTTAAACAAAAATAAGATTACTGTAGAAACATATGGGGCTTTGATAATCTGTCTCCTTTTTCCTCTGATTAGGCACCTCGGCTGGGTTATTGTTTAATTTCACAGGTCATAGGTTAAGCAAAGATGCAGGAATGCTATGATTGACAGAAATTCCAGAGGAGAGTTTTAGTCTTTGTTTTAGTATGCACACGCTATTCAGGACAAAGTCAGAAGTCCCTGGGATACTATGGTTAGTACCAAAAGTACTGCATAAAACCACTTAGACTCCATATAAAAATGTAGAGACTGCCATCCAAAACATCAATGTTTCCTGGATTTATTAAGGTATTTAAAGCAAACTACTATTCTATCCAAGTGCTTCTGAGGTACCTATTTTCCCCAGAGCATTTTATCAAGCCCTCTTCAAATCTCCAACCTGGTCACATGAACTTCAATTATAATTTTATAAGCTTAACTGATAAAATATTTTTGTAAGGGTAAAGTACATCTGAACTTTAATGAGGGGTATCATTTTCTTTTGTGTGTGAGGTTTTCATGAGGGGTATCATTTTCTTTTATAAATGAGGGCTTCACTCTCAAACACCATCTGAGAGATATTCAGTCTTTAAAATACCTTTACTAGTGGCCTGTATCTTACATTGTCACCAACTGGTAAATGATAACATTTTTTAAACTGCTACTATTTCACAGATGCTGCTGCTGAAAGTAAGAAAGTATGGTTGTGCAAAATCTTACCATAACAGTACATGTTCTTGACTTCACTGTTGCAGTATTCCTAACTTAAGGGATCTCCTGCCAAGGATATCCAAATGTCCAGCCAGTATACCAAAGCCTTTAGTATCTACAGGCACCTCACATGCATGCTCTTCGCAAAAGACATAGTGCATAAATGTGACATACAGACACACATTTCAGAACTGAAAAGCCCCAGGAGGAACAGAATGTCCCTAAGGACCAAGAAGAACATGTGCATCCAGAAGGAGAAAAGTCAGAAAAATCCTTCCGCCAGGAGGGCAAGGAAAACAGGCTATGGGGCAGGAGCGAGGGAGCAACTACTACAACAGTGAAGAGAAGGACATCTACTGTTCTAATTTTTCTTCTTTTTCATTCAGCTGTTCCTGTTAGGGGTCACCACAGCAGATCATTTTTCATTTCTTCCTGTCCTCTGCAGCTTGCTTTGTCACACCAACCTGCCTCCATGTCCTCTCTCACTACATCCATAAACCTTATCTTAAGACCTTCCTCTTTTCCTCTTACCTGGCAGCTCCATCTCTAGCATCATTTTCCCAATATACCTAGCATCCCTCCTCAGCACATGTCCAAACCAATGCAATCTCACCTCTCTGGCTTTGTCTCCAAACCGTCCAACCTAAGCTGACCCTCTAATACAATGATTCCTAATCCTGTCCATCCTCATCACATCCAGTGCAAATCTTAACATCTTTAACTAGGCCACGTAGTAACTACAAAAGAATAAAATTGATCAGTCACAACATGAAGTTATTGGAAAGATTAGTGGAAGCTAGGTTAAAAAGGGAGGTGATGATTAGTGGTCAGCAGTATGGTTTAATGCCAGGAAACAGCACTAGAGATGTGATATTTGCTTTGAGAGCGTTGATGGAGAAGTATAGAAAAGGTCAGAAGGAGTTGCATTGTGTCTTTGTGGACTTAGATAACGCATATGACAGGGTGCCTAGAGAGGAGTTGTAGTATTGTTAGAGGAAGTCGGGAGTGGCAGAGAAGTGTGTAAGAGTGATACAAGATATGTACAAGGGTAGTGTGACAACGGTGAGGTCTGCAGTAGGAGTGACAGATGCATTTAAGATGGAGGGCATCTACTGTTATTTTAAGATTTTACACAACTGTACTATGTCCTTCCATATCACTGTTTCAGTATTCCTAATGTGAGGGAGTGTACAAAAGCTCAGGAGGAACCCTGGGAGGTAGATTGCACTAATGAACCCTCAAGAAATGCATGTAGGCTAGCCCTTGCAAAGCCAGCTCTACCCTGGAAATAACATACAACTTATAATGCTTAGTGAAGGTATGGACAGAAGACCAGGTAGCAGCCTCAAGGATGGAACTGGTATCCAGCCCTTGAAAAAACACCAGAGGAAGCAACAGCTCTGGTAAAGTGAGCCTTTACTGAAGAAGAAAGATGTTTGCCATGAAAGGAATAACAAAACTAAATGGCTTTAGAAATCCAGGAAGAGATGGTTTACTTAGAGATGCGAAACCAAAAGACCTGGGATGAAAAGAAACAAACAGCTGCTCAGATTTGCAAATAACTTTAGATTCATCCAAATAATATCTGAGCTGTCTATGCAAGTCCAATGTGTGAAGAACCTTCTCACTGGCAGACTGTGGAGAAGGAAAAAAGGAAGTCAAATTAATAAACTCATTAAGGGACAACTCAGTGACCACATTGGGCATAACAAATGCCTTAGTATGAAGAGGCAAAACTAAGAAAGGAGGAACAGCCATGACACGCTGAAGTTCAGAAATCATCTTTTCTGAAGTAAGAGCTAAAAGAAGAACATTACTCTAAGTACAATGCTGCAAGGAAGCTGAAGAAGCAGGTTCAAAAGGAGCCTGAGTCAAATTTTCACGTATAAGTTTGCTGTCCCAGGATGGTGGAACAGGCTTCCTGGAAGGTCTAATATGAAGGATGCCTTTAAGAAACTGACCTCAAATCTGGAAGCCAGAGGAGGATTCAAGGGCAAACAAGCAGAGATTGCTGATGAGTGAGCTTTAACAGAAGACTATGCCAACACAGCATAGAGCAGATCACACAAATAAGAGAGAACCAGAGGAACCTCCTCAGAGAGAGGTTCCTGATGGCTAGAAAGGCAACAAAGAGAAAATCTCTTACATTTGGACAAATATGATTTCCTGGTAGTGGACTTCTGCCCTATGGAACTATCCAGAACATGTCCTCAGAAAAAGCTGCTGAAAAACAATCAAATCTATATCACCCACAGTGTCACTTGAAGAGTGAACTGGTGAGGATGGATCAAAGATCCCGTTGTCTTGTGTGAGAAGATCCACCCAGTGAGGTAACTTGTGGCAACTGCCCCTATCCAAGTGAGAAAGAATGGAGAATCAGTGCTGTCTGGGTCAAAAGGGAGTTACCAACAAGATTTTGGGAGAGTCCTGCCTGATCTTGTACAAGACTCTCAAAATCAGGGAAATGGGAGGGAAAGCATGCAGAAAATTCCTCTTCCAAGGAAAAGACAGGACATACACTTTCCAAGCCAGAGGACTTGATACTCTGAACAGAAAACAGTTAGTTCTCTGTTCAGAGGGAAGGCAAAAAGACCTACCTAAGGAGTACCCCATTGATCGACAATGTCCAGGAACACATCTCTGTGAAGCATCCATTCATTAGCTTGTGTGCTGGAAGTGCTCAAAGAGTCTGCCACTAGGTTGTGCTCTGTGGGAATGTAGACAAGATGAAGAAACAATAGATACTTGACAGCTTGATCCTAGACCTGAATAACTAGTCTACAAAGAAAGTAGGACCTTGTACCCCCTTGTTTGTTGACATATTACAGCACTGTGGTATTGTCTGTGAAAACTTTGAGGGGCCTGGGGATGAAAGAGGGTATTAAAAGCCTCAAAAGCTAGAAGTAGAACCCTCATCGTTGATAATAATAATGTGGTCTGACATCTGATGAATAGGCCAGAGACCCTGAAACTTGAGAGAGCCAAAGAAAGCTCCCAGTTTCCTGTATGAGTCATCTGAAAAGAGCTCTTGAGTTGGGACTGGAGACTGCAAATGAAGCCCCAGGATGAGAGAAAGTTGTGGAATACACTACTGAAGCTTGACCTTAAAACAGGTAATGAAGGGGATTAAGATGTCTGAGGGTGACAATGTTGAAGTCACACTAACCTAAGGTATCACTGAAGGTGTCAGAGGAAGAAGAGAATGGATAAAAGCAATCAGTGAGAGGGCCTTGGGGGCAGCAAGGAATGCAAGCATGAGGGTGGTCTGGATGTTGCACCTAAGGAAAACATAATACTGAGAAGGAGTCAAGACTGATTTTTGAAAGGATATGGTGAACACTGGAATCTGCAGCAGGGAAATAGTAAACTGGAGTTCTAGAAGCAGAGCTTCAGGCAAGGCCTGAATGAGCAAATGTCCAGATAAAGAAATATCCGAACACCTGTCATCATTTGAAAAGCAATGATAGGAACAATGCAGTTGGTAAATACCACTGAGGCAGTAGAGAGGCCAATGGGTAAAGCAGAGAAATAAAAGTACATCTGAAAGGATGAGAAAGATGTTGAGCTGAGAAAGGTCTGTAATTGGTCTCCAGGTGCCCTCCTTCTGGGGAACCAGAAACATTCTGTAATAAAATCCCCTACCATCCTTCCTGCACAGGGGGCAAAGTCTGAATGCTGCCCTGGGTCAAAAGAGAATGAAACACCTCTGAGAAGTGAGAACGTCATTCACAAGGAGGTTGAGGAATGCCCAGAAGGAAGGAAGAGATTTCCAAACCCTGAATAATGGTCAGAACCCAAGAGTCTGTTGTGATCCTCAGCCAATTTGGTAGGGACAGGGAAAGGTGAAGGGACAAGGGTGTTTGGCCAAGGGAAAAGGAAAGCAAATCATTAATGGAACCCCACGTGTCCTAAAAAGGGAGTTTCTGAGAAATACAGGTATATGTAGATTTAGCAGGAAGTGCACATCTAGAGCCCTTTTTCACACTTGGGTGGAGGGTTAGACTGTCAGCAAATAAAAGCAGATTTGGAAGAGTAATTCTTCTGAAATTTGGGAATTGGAGAAACAAAAATACAACTCCTGCATGGTTTTGCCCTTATCATGGAGAGATTTAGTAAGATCATCAGCAACAGCGGTACCAAAAAGATTTTTATTATCCAAAAGAGCATCAAATAATTTGGCCTATATGTCATCAGGTAGATGAAGCCAAGAGTAATGCCTCATAAAAAAACCCAATGCAACAGCCCTAGAAGAAGCACCAGCTGCACCATAACTGCACTTAATAGAGTAGCGGGCAAGTTGAGAGGTAGACCCCAGCAAGGAAAGGGCCAAAACCTTCCCCTCAGAATTAGGAAGGTCAGAAATCACTTGAGAAAGGAGGACTAAAACATACCTCGTCATATCAGTCTAATAATTAATAGCCCTAAAAGATACAGTGGCAGGAGTACAGACCTTTTTGCCCAGCCTCCCAATGGCCTTATATGACTACCCTTATCTGAAGAAAGCACCTTGGTAGAGTTCAACAGCTTGGAGGGTTTGTCAGAGGAGACGGACTTCACAGAAAGATCATCAGCAGAGCATTTATACAGAAATTTACAATCATCAGGCACCTTGTAAAATCTGTCAGGTTTCTTAGGAGCTGAGAGCTGAGAATCAAGGGTCACAGAAGCTGCTGGAAAGGTATCCAGGAGAGCAGCCAGAACTGGCAACTCTATCTGGAGGAGCTCATAATATCTCTTCTGGATATCATAAACCCTAGAACAGTCCCACTTAAATATCACCATCATATAGGAAAGTGTTCCCAAAGGAGAACTCCTCTATCTGGACTAACAGAATCCCTCTCCTTTGAACCACAGTCCAAAGGGAAAGAAATCTGAGAGGAGTAGGCTAAAACTCTTCCGCAGAATCCTGATCCTCATTATAGGAATCCTACTGTCTTAAGAGGAGTGGAAGACCTGGCAGGGGCAGGCACACAGACCACTTGAGGAAGCATTAATACCATTATGGCATTAAGCAACCTCTGAGCAAAATCCTGCCATTCATGTTAGGGATCCTTAACTGCAGAGAAAATATGCTTGGTTTTCTGTTTCTTTTTCTGTGGGACATCTTCACTAAAATCCCTGGGAGGGTTGGACCTTTGTCATCACTCAGTAAGCATTGTAGGGATCACCTCCCTCATTAAGATCTGAGGAATCCTCCATGGTCCCTTGTAAATAATCAGCTGAGGTTCCCCTCAATGTTAGGAGCAGCCACTTGTAAAGCTTCTAAGGACGTGTTAAGTATGTGTGAAAAGTCAAATCCAAGCCAGGCTCTGACAGGGTCATGGCAGAGGAATCAGAAGTAATAATCACATGATCCTCCAGGCTTTCACTAGCTTTGAGAGAGACATCTGGTGAAGGCTAGACAGCAGACCTGAGTTTTCTGGCCTTTTTCCTGGCCAATGGCTGACCCTCAGGATATGAAGATTCTGCCTTAGCACCCTGAACCAACAGCTTAAAATGTTGCCTTTCAAGGTAAATAGACAAGGAGAAAAGGTGACTACATAGGGTCTCAGGAACAAACACTTGGCAGACAGACACTGAGTATGGTCACGGGAAGCACCCAGACAGAAGAGAGACTAGTCATGACAATCTTTATAGGGAATCTGCCTACCACACTAGCATTTTCCCTTTCTGGATGACATAAAATCCAACACTAAAAATACAAGAGAAAGACAAGGAAGAACCCAATGGGCTACTTATCTGAAAAATGGCTCTGTAACCAGCACAGAAGAAAGGCATTCAGACCAACATTCTTTGGTATACTGGCCAGACTTTGGTATACCCTTGGCAGGAGATCCCTTACATTAGGTATACCGCAACAGTAATATGGAAGAACATCTAACCTTCCTAATATTTTAAAGTTAGCAATTCCTTGAAGCCAGCTTCGAAATCCTCATTTCAGTCCCAACAGTATTTTCAGTATAAAAGTGGGCATAACTCCTCATCCCATGTTTATAACTTAGTTCTATGAACACCAAACTCAAGTATCAATCAATCATCTTATAACTGCAGTATCTTTGACCCTAGCTTGTTATGTTTTCTTAAATAATTTGAGGAAAAAAGGTTGTCAGGTCTCATATGTCAAGGCTTTTCACACAGACCTGTAGCTATCACTTAGTGTATGATAAAATAATGCAAGAAAAACTGCTAATTCATAACAGTCTAAATGAAGGACTCCATGAAAAGTCGCTTATATGGATTGAAAACTGATACTGTCCTGTAAAATTCAGCATAGACGATGAGCTACTGGAGTTAATGTGTCTAAAGCATTTGAGACAGCAAACCACGATCTATTATTACACAAACTGTAAAAATGAACTTTGGGAAAACACAATTACATGATTCAAAAGACAACTTCACAAAGAGCCTTCCAAGTGTATTATAATTATACAGTATTTAATAAAGAAACCTTTAACACTGGTGCCCAGAAGGAGGACCCCTTCACTTTTTGTCATTCATCCATAACCTGATGTCATATGATACACTGATGATATCTTGCTCATTGAAAGATACAAAACCCACAATGTGATTCAACATCAACTCCAAAAAAAGCTTTAATGCCTTGTCACAGTGGGGTACTGATCAAGCTCAATAAAAGAAATGTTATGCTACTGTCAAACCTCAAAAACTGTCAAGCTCATCACCAGTAGTACTTAACAATAGCACAGACAGCTTGATTCCTAATGTATCTAAATGCAAACACCTAGGGTTTAAACTTGATTCTAAACTCATCTTATAACTACATAACTGACAGTATTATTAGTGACGTGCTTAAACAGCTCAAACTTTGCTGTAAGATATCAAACATTCTTTTAGCACTTGTGAGGACAGGAATTGCTAGAAACGTTCTTCCTAAACTAGAATACTACATCCACTGATAACGCAACAATGCTTATACACTACTGAAATATCACAAAACTGCCAAAAAGAGCTGCATTTTAGTTGTACAAGTGGCTGCATGTTCACATCAGTGCAACCATCTAAATAAGTTGAGCCGGCTTTGTGTTACCAGCAAAACTACCGTCCACTAACCAGCTTACTGCTGAAAATAACAAAATTAGGTTACTGCCACCAGCGATTGTATCTTTAAAGTAGAAGTTTATTCTCCAAGATCCAGTCAGGAAAAAAGTTTTCTTTTATCCATCCACAATTCAAAACCACCATAGCCATTTCTAGACTTGGCCAAGCAACTTGGAATAGATACTCTAAGGAAATACTGCAAACCTTGACAAAATTTTAATCTAATTTAAGGAAGCTCCTACTTAAAAAAAAAAAAAAAAAATAGACAATGGTTAACTATCCTAAGTCATTTAACAGTTCAGTGTCTAAGTATTACCTAACTCATACATTGTAAATATTCTATATATAAATTGTTTGCTAGATAGAAGTTATCCAGATTTACTCTCTTCTCCACAATGATCTAAGGTAATAATTTTATGAGTCTCACCAATATATCAAGAGTATTATGATATCGATGTACACTTGACCTTATTATGTTGTCTGCTGCAGTCTTTCTGTTCATTATTTTCTGCATTACTATATGCAATGTACTGACAATGTAGAATTATATTGAAATAGTGTTTGCAGGCATTGTACATCTTGTATGAATTGTTGTTATGGCCTGGCTGTTTCTGAAGAGTGTCAGTAAACCAACCTAACAGCTTAATAAGTAGAAAAATAAACAAAAAATGGGACAAATAGTCTGTAGGGTAGATGGATGAATACTTCACTATGACCTAGAAGACTCAAGTTCAACTCCTGGGTCAGGTGCTGAAACAGCTCATCAGGGGAGGGTGGGAGTAAGTGTCTCATGCTGACCCATCTATCTAGGAGAAAAAAAAGGTGCCCTTGTCAAGCCACATTGCTCCTGTGCAAGCAGGACAACAGGACAATGCAACCAAGCAACAGTCTGTAGAACCTGAGGATATGAACTTCACATGCCACAAAAGTGATGGTAGCCTTCACAGGCAGCAAAGCATGCCAGGGCAGAGCATAGAATTCTCTCACAGTAACACAAATGCTTATGTCAACCAGTGGGAAGTGATGATGGCTTTTAGGGAAGAAGAGAGAAACAGGATAAAAATAGACAACTGAGAATTTTTTAAGTAGAAAGAGAAGGTTTACCTTATACAATCTGACTTACTAGTTTTACAAAATGACCAACAACATATCTTTAAACTAAGTAACTCTGTGAGGTAACCATCCTGATGAAGTTCCTTTTGCACAAAATAAATCCAACCCATGAAGAGGCTAAGACAAATGCAGATGGATACCATAAGCACTTTCCTAGACATCGAAAGGCACTGTGAATATATGCAGCACATTGAGAGACTGAGCCTGAAATGAGCATATTTTGACTTAATCCACATACCCAATTCAGAAACTCTAACATATAAAATAATGTTAAACTGTGTAAGGTTTTAAGTTGTCAACTGTTACTTTGTTGAGGACTGTAATAGCAAGGGGGAAAACCATGGCTATCAAATGCTTTTCTCTCTAACTGCCAACATTCTGGCTTTTGGCATATTACCTATTTTTCCTGGAACCTCTTTCCCATGAAAGCAAAAACAGACAGATACTTTGATACAGCTGAGCTGATGTACACCATCATGACAGCGATCAGAAGTAATATTGATGGACACAGGAAGAACAATGGATGCCACTACTGTAATGACTGGTCGAGTTCTGTAAAGAAAGACAAACACAATTACATCTAATACAGTCTATATTGCATCATTTTATAAAGTACAAAATATATTCATGTATATTTAGCATAGAGTACAAATTTTAATACTACTATCATTGCTGCATAAACTACAGAAATGTACAGGGTAATGGCCAGTAGTGAATGTCAGTGTCTTGGCCCTATGTTATTTAACACTTGAACATTCCTCAGGCAACAGACAGATGCAGTATTTCAATGCAGTTTTTAGAGAATGCTCATTTATATAACAAAGTGCTCTACTTTCTACTTTTTAAAGCTCAAGAAAAAAGCAGAGACATAATACCAACAAATCCTTTGGGTGGGGGAGCCAGCTCCTTGCTGTATATGGACAATGACATGTCTGTACCCTCACCAAGAATGATGCCACAATATGAAGACAAGATGATCAATTTCAACAATTGGCTTAAGTATTGGTGTCATTCAAAGGGGATCCAATGCCTGTCAGCCTGGGATGACATGCTCGAAAAGCCACAATGCTTCGCTAGGGATGGCTTGCACCTGTCACCCCTGGGCTTTCAGATATTGGCAAAAGCTCTTGCTACCCCCATAGTGCCTTTTTTAGGCAAGGCTCAAAAGACAAACCCACCTCCAGAGGTATCACAAGGGATAAGAAACTAAGAGTAATGCTACTCAACGCCAGAAGTCTAAACCTCAAGATGCACGCACTCAAAACTCTCCTTAGCATGGAGAACATCGATATCTGTGCAGTAACAGAAACCTGGTTCAAGGCTCCCAACAGCACCCCAGCACTACCAGGTTATACCTCATACCATGCTTTTCGGCCCCAAAACTTGGACCGAACCACAAAAGGAGGGGAGTATCAATATTCGTCAAAGATACCCACACCATCGGATATTGGCAAAGGCTCTTGCTACCCCCATAGTGCCTTTTTTAGGCAAGGCTCAAAAGACAAACCCACCTCCATAGGTATCACAAGGGATAAGAAACTAAGAGTAATGCTACTCAACGCTAGAAGTCTAAACCTCAAGATGCATGCACTCGAAACTCTCCTTAGCATGGAGAACATCGATATCTGTGCAGTAACAGAAACCTGGTTCAGGGGTCCCGAGAGCACCCCAGCACTACCAGGTTATACCTCATACCATGCTTTTCGGCCCCAAAACTTGGACCAAACCACAAAAGGAGGGGGAGTATCGATATTCATCAAAGATAACCACACCTCCAGGTTGGTGGCAAAGCACGAAGCATCAGAGACTATCCATGTGCAACTAACAGTGGGTAAAACTGCCTTCCAGTTTATAGCCTGCTACAGACCACCCTCCCAAACCCAGGAACCTCATTCGGCCTTCCTGAGAACACTGGAAAATATGAAGGTCTCTCCGAACACCATTATATTGGGCGACTTCAACTACCCAAACATAGATTGGGAGCATTACTCTAGCTCCAACACCGTTGCCCAAAGGTTCCTAGAATTCATAAACTCAAATGCTATGGAACAACTTGTTACCACTCCCACAAGAGGGGAAAACATACTGGACCTGATCATCACCAACATGGGGACTCTATGCTCCAGACCAGAAGTGTATCCCTCACTGGTAAGATCAGACCATAAACTGATCTCACTGGATATTCACATCCCGACCCCACCCCCTGCCCAGAAAACCACAGTGAAAATCTTCTCTAAAGCAAATTTCACACTCCTGAAAACCGAGGTGGAATCCTTCAAAGCCCCCGGGCCTGTGGAAAATACGGCCCAGACCGCAGAATCCTTTATAAATGCATTCTATGAACACCTTCAGGACTGCATGGATCATGCAATCCCAAATAAAACCAAGACCCAATCCTCCAAAGGCAGACGACCTGTCTGGTGGACCCGAGCCATAAACAAACTATACAATAGAAGGAGGAAGCTACTACATGATAGAGCAAAATCCCAAAAAGGGAAGGCATCTCTGATCAGTATTAGCAAAAACTAAGGGCACTCATAAAATCGTCAAAGGCCAGCTTCGAGAGAAAAATTGCACAGGACACTAAGGATAATCACAAGGCTTTCTTTAGTTATGTTAGGAACCTGGGTGGGAATTCCCAGATATGCTCAGAATTAGTCCAAAATGACAAAAAATACACTGATCCCACAGACATTGCCAACATCCTAGCTGACAGGTTCAGCGCAAACTCCCCGTCCCACCAAAGGGCAAATATCTATCCCAGCAGAGTGCTGCCCCTGACATCTCAGATGCTCAGGTGAGAGCCGCCCTCTCCAAAGCAAAAACACAGCATCAATGGGACCAGACGGTGTCCCAGGCTGCGTCCTACATGAACTCCAAGAAGAGCTAAACCCAAACATAAAACTACTGTTCAATCTCAGCCTTACTACAGGATATGTACCCAAAGAGTGGCGTACAGCAACAGTGGTCCCTCTCCACAAAGGTGGTGCCTCAACGGACCCTGGAAACTATCGCCCCATAAGCCTGACTAGCTTGGTCTGCAAAGCTATGGAAAGGATCATCATGGACCTCATAAATAAAGATATTGGGGACCTACAGATACTGGATCCTACCCAGTTCGGCTTTGTTAAGGGCAGATCCTGCCTCTTAAACCTGGTTGACTTCTTTGAAACAGTCACCAAGGCCATTGACGAAGGGAAGGTGGTCCACAGAGCCTATCTGGACCTCGCAAAAGCCTTCGATACAATACCCCACTTGGGCATTATAGATAAGCTCACCAGCTTAAATATAAACCCCTATGTCACTAGATGGGTTGCAAACTGGCTCAAGGACAGAACCCACATGGTTAGAATTGCTGGAGCCATGTCAGACTCCAAACCAGTTACAAGTGGCATCCCACAAGGCTCAGTCCTGGGACCTCTCTTGTTTGGTATATATTTCTCGGAGGTACAGGCCAACACGGAAGGACTGTGGCTGACCAAGTTCGCAGATGACTGCAAACTGGGCGCCATAATCGACTCTCCAGCCGACACAAGCATCCTCCAAAAGGGCCTCGTAGAAACAGACAACTGGTGCCAGAGCCATGGCCTCAAGCTAAATGCCAAAAGTGTATAGTCATCCCTTTGGCAAAACAAAGTGCCCACAAATTACCACATAGGTGGTAATCCATTAAGTACAGAAGAAGTAATTAGGGACCTGGGGACCCAAGTTGATAGCAATCTCTCATTTGACAACCACGTGGCCAAAGTGGTTAGAAAAACATTTTATATAGCCCACCTAATCATGAAGGGATTCACATCTAGATTAGGGAGGTCATCGTGCCTCTTTACTCATCCCTCATCAGGCCCATAATTGAGTACAATGCCCCTTTTGGGATGTACCTTACCAAACACCTGCAGCAACTGGAAAGACCCCAAAAGTACCTCACCAAGAGGATCAAAGGGCTCAAACAGATGCCATATGCTGCCCGGTTAAAGAAACTCCAGCTCTACTCAGTGGCATACCGCCTGCTCAGAGGTGACCTGTGCCTGACGTATAAGGCCATGTCCAACCCGGAATTAAGGGACATGCTGCACCTCAAAAAATCCAAATCCCATCGAGCTACACGCTCGAGAGACTTGAACCTCAGCACTGAAACAAATAGGACATGCTGGAGGGACAGATTCATAACCCAGAGGCTCCCTTCACTCTGGAATAAAATCCCAGTCCAGGTTAGGCAGAGTCCCTCATTGACTCTTTTCAAGAGGAATCTTGATGAGTGGATGGGAGATCGTAGGTTTACCCCGGGTATCACTTCTGTGTCACTGTTAGACAGAGGCACAGTATACTAACCTCGAAAAAGGGCATAGCAAAATTAATTTAAAATGGGTGGCGAAAGCCAAACATACTCTGGCTAGGCTTATAAATGCCCTAGGGCAGATAGCCTAGTATGAACCTATGAACCTATGAACCTCCAGGTTGGTGGCACAGCACGAAGCATCAGAGACTATCCATGTGCAACTAACAGTGGATAAAACTGCCTTCCAGTTTATAGCCTGCTACAGACCACCCTCCCAAACCCAGGAACCCCACTCGGCCTTCCTGAGAACACTGGAAAATATGAAGGTCTCTCCAAA
Organism: Protopterus annectens; assembly: GCF_019279795.1. Classification (NCBI taxonomy): domain Eukaryota; kingdom Metazoa; phylum Chordata; order Ceratodontiformes; family Protopteridae; genus Protopterus; species Protopterus annectens. Next base: position 599,930,868 of record NC_056731.1, on the reverse strand, counting down.
CACCATTATATTGGGCGACTTCAACTACCCAAACATAGACTGGGAGCATTACTCTAGCTCCAACACCCTAGCCCAAAGGTTCCTAGAATTTATAAACTCAAATGCTATGGAACAACTTGTTACCACTCCCACAAGTGGAGAAAACATACTGGACCTGATCATCACCAACATGGGGACTCTATGCTCCAGACCAGAAGTGTATCCCTCACTGGTAAGATCAGACCATAAACTAATCTCACTGGATATTCACATCCCGACTCCACCCCCTGCCCTGAAAACCACAGTGAAAAACTTCTCTAAAGCAAATTTCACACTCCTCAAAACTGATGTGGAATCCTTCAAAGACCCCGGGCCTGTGGAAAATACGGCCCAGACCAAAGAATCCTTTATAAATGCATTCTATGAACACCTTCAGGAATGCATGGATCATGCAATCCCAAATAAAACCAAGACCCAATCCTCCAAAGGCAGACGTCCTGTCTGGTGGACCCCAGCCATAAACAAACTATACAATAGAAGGAGGAAGCTACTACGTGACAGAGCAAAATCCCAAAAAGGGAAGGCATCTCTGATCAGTATTAGCAAAAAACTATGGGCACTCATAAAATTGTCTAAGCCAGCTTCGAGAGAAAAATTGCACAGGACACTAAGGATAATCACAAGGCTTTCTTTAGTTATGTTAGGAACCTGGGTGGGAATTCCCAGATATGCTCAGAATTAGTCCAAAATGACAAAAAATACACCAAACCCACAGACATTGCCAACATCCTAGCTGACAGGTTCAGCGCAAACTCCCCCCTCCTCCCCACCAAAAGGGCAAATATCTATCCCAGCAGAGTGCTGCCCCCCTGACATCTCAGATGCTCAGGTAAGAGCTGCCCTCTCCAAAGCAAAAAACACAGCATCAATGGGACCAGACGGTGTCCTGGGTTGCGTCCTACATGAACTCCAAGAAGAGCTAAACCCAAACATAAAACTACTGTTCAATCTCAGCCTTACTACAGGACATGTACCCAAAGAGTGGCGTACAGCAACAGTGGTCCCTCTCCACAAATGTGGTGCCTTAACGGATCCTGGAAACTATCGCCCCATAAGCCTGACTAGCTTGGTCAGCAAAGCTATGAAAAGGATCATCATGGACCTCATAAATAAAGATATTGGGGACCTACAGACACTGGATCCTACCCAGTTCGGCTTTGTTAAGGGCAGATCCTGCCTCTTAAACCTGGTTGATTTCTTTGAAACAGTCACCAAGGCCATTGATGAGGGGAAGGTGGTCCACACAGCCTACCTGGACCCCGCAAAAGCCTTCGATACAATACCCCACTCGGGCATTATAGATAAGCTCACCAGCTTAAATATAAACCCCTATGTCACTAGATGGGTTGCAAAAGCCTTCAATACAATACCCCACTTGGGCATTATAGATAAGCTCACCAGCTTAAATATAAACCCCTATGTCACTAGATGGGTTGCAAACTGGCTCAAGGACAGAACCCACATGGTTAGAATTGCTGGAGCCATGTCAGACTCCAAACCAGTTACAAGTGGCTTCCCATAAGGCTCAGTCCTGGGACCTCTCTTGTTCGGTATATATTTCTCGGAGGTACAGGCCAACACGGAAGGACTGTGGCTGACCAAGTTCACAGATGACTGCAAACTAGGTGCCATAATTGACTCTCCAGCCGACACAAGCATCCGCCAAAAGGGCCTCATAAAAATAGACAACTGGTGCCAGAGCCATGGCCTCTAGCTAAACGCCAAAAAGTGTATAGTTATCCCCTTTGGCAAAAACAAAGTGCCCACAAATTACCACATAAGTGGTAATCCATTAAGTACAGAAGAAGTAATTAGGGACCTGGGGACCCAAGTTGATAGCAATCTCTCATTTGACAACCACGTGGCCAAAGTGGTTAGAAAAACATTTTATATAGCCCACCTAATCATGAAGGGATTCACATTTAGATCAGGGGAGGTCATCGTGCCTCTTTACTCATCCCTCAGCAGGCCCATAATTGAGTACAATGCCCCTTTTGGGATGTACCTTACCAGACACCTGCAGCAACTGGAAAGACCCCAAAAGTACCTCACCAAGACGATCAAAGGGCTCAAACAGATGCCATATGCTGCCCAGTTAAAGAAACTCCAGCTCTACTCAGTGGCATACGGCCTGCTCAGAGGTGATCTGTGCCTGACGTATAAAGCCATGTCCAACCCAGAATTAATGGACATACTGCACCTCAGAAAATCCAAATCCCATCAAGCTACGTGCTCGAGAGGCTTGAACCTCAGCACTGAAATAAATAGGACATGCTGGAGGGACAGATTCATAACCCAGAGGCTCCCTTCACTCTGGAATAAAATCCCAGTCCAGGTTAGGCAGAGTCCCTCATTGACTCTCTTCAAGAGGAATCTTGATGAGTGGATGGGAGATCGTAGACTTACCCCGGGTATCACTTCTGTGCCACTGTTAGACAGAGGCACAGTATACTAACCTCGAAAAAGGGCATAGCAAAATTAATTTAAAATGGGTGGCGAAAGCCAAACACACTCTGGCTAGGCTTATAAATGCCTTAGGGCAGATAGCCTAGTATGAATCTATGAACCTATGAAACCTGTAGCCCAAAGGGAAAGAAGAGACCAGTGGAGACAAGCTCTCCCAACATGAGGGATAAACTGATACAGGTCATGTGACAACAGTACTACTTGTGATGTATCCTTCAGACATGGTCTCTGTGTCAAACCATCCAAGGAGTGCAGCATTCTCCTCCAAAATATAAGCAGGCTAGAGGAATCCTGCAAGCATACAGTGTTCGGTATATCAAGGTACTGCATTAAACCTAACAATCAAAGGGGATGGGAGTGAGATGCATAAAAGAGAAGTTCAAATCAGCTGTTAATACATCTTACCAGTGTCCATTTCTTACCCACAACTAACTGGACATAAATCAGGTTAAAGAAAAGTACTCTACATCTAGAGATGACAGACTCCCCAGAATGGGTGATGTACAGTACTAATAAAGTGCAGTTGTGTACACTTACCATAAATGTAGATGTTCGAGTGTATTCACTGTTGCAGTCATTACATTTAGATAATCTGCTGGAAGGTTGCCCTCAGTCGGCCTGATTAACAAAGTCTTGGGTCCTGCATCGGTTGCTGTCCCTTCTTCCATAACGCCAGGTCGTCAGGGGTATAAAACATGCAGCTGATGCCATTACATCAATTTTTCTTGCCCTAGATGTCAGGTGCCCCGCAAATGGGGAGCAAATAAAATTAAAAACACAAAAATATACCTCCAACCAAAAGCAAATACAGCAAAAAGTCTTTTAAGCATGGTACAGGAAAGTAGAAGTATAGTAAGAGAAAAACAGGGGGCAAGAGGGAGGGTAACCAGGACTGCAACAGTAAATACATTCGAATACCTACGTTTATGGTAAGTGTACACAACTGTACTATGTTCTTCGTGTTTCGCTGTTGCAGTCATTACATTTGGGTAGATTCCCAAAGCTATGGTTGGGAGGATGGGTTTATACAGCATTAGGACCAGCTATAAGGCCCTGCAAGACAGCAGTGGCAAAGCCAGCTCTGAATTTAGAGAAAATTGGTAAATGATAATGCTTGGTGAAAGTATGTACGAAACTCCAGGTAGCAGCTTCTAGAATATCCCTGGTAGGAACACCTCTGAGAAAGGCTGCAGAAGTAGATGCAGCCCTGGTGGAATGAGATCTGATCCCCTGGGGGATAGGTTTTCCATGGTGCTTATAGCAGAAATTAATGCAATGGCTTATCCATTTAGAAATGGTTTGTTTTGAAATAGCCTTCCCCTCTGCCCCAGCAGCAAATGCCACTAGCAATTGTTCAGATTTTCTTCAAAATTTAGTTCTGTCCAAATAGAATCTAAGTTGTCTGCGCTCGTCCAAGGAATACAGAACCCATTCCCCTGTGTTCTGTGGATTGGGATAGAAGGTTGGCAAATGAATAGACTGGTTAAGAGCCACACTGAAAACCACCTTGGGCATGAAGGATGGATTGGTCCTCAGAGATACCCTGTCCGCATGAAAGATGATGAAAGATTCCACTGCTATAAGGGCCTGTAATTCAGATATCCTTCTAGCTAAAGTGATTGCTAATGGGAAGGCTGTTTTCCAAGAAAGAAATTTTAAGTCTGCAGTAGCAGCTGGCTTGAAAGGAGGTAAAGTGTGCTTTTCCAAAACAAAGTCAAGGTCCCAGGAAGGGGTAGGAGCTCTTCTGGGTGGTCTCAAGTTCTTTGCCCCTCTGAGATACTGCTTGAGCAGGGGATGAGAAAAGAGGGGTGGTTCTGTTATAGTGAGCTGAAATAGCTGAAGCCTGGATTAAAAGAGGAAAAAGACAGGCCCTTGTGAAGCATCTCAGTTAAGTATTGCAAAATCTGAAGTAAACTGGTTGCTGCTGTGCTCATCCCTAAAGATTGGTTCCAGGCACAGAATCTTTTCCATTTGTCAGCATAAGATTTTCTAGTACTAGGTCTTCTCGCCTCCAAAATGACATCCATCATAGGTTTGCTGAGAGATGTTAAGGGTGAATTTAAGGATTAGCCAAGCTGCAAGGTTCAATGTTGGGAGCTGAGGGTGCAGAATTTGGTTGTCCTGCTGAGACAGCAAGGAAGGTGTCTGTAGCAGGTGCATGGAGATATTTGTGACACACTGCGCAGGAGTGGGTACCAGTGTTGGCGTGGCCAGTCTGGAGCAATCAAAATCATTTTTGGTTTGTCCTGTTTGACTTTTAGCAGAACTTTAGAGAGCAGAGGCAGAGGGGGAAAGGCGTAGACTGATAGGTTTTTCCAGCTGAAGGACAGAGCATCCACTTCCAGGCTTTTTTGTGAGGAGTCCTTGTGCAAAATTTGTCCAACTGGTAGTTCTGGGGGGAGGCAAATAGATCTATGTCTGGGCTCCCCCATTTGCTTGTCAACATGCTGGAAATCCGTGGTTCCAGTTTCCACTCGTGTGGGTCCATGAGATTTCTGCTTAGTCCATCTGACAGTGTATTCAGTTTTCCTGGCAGGAATTGAGCTTGTAGTTGCACTTGGTACCTCAAGGCCATGTTCCACAATACCATGCTTAGTCTGCAGAGGGGATAGGAATGTGTACCTCCCTGCTTGTTTATGTACCACATACCACATAACCGTGGTGTTGTCCGTCTTTACCATTAATTGTCCTGGATGAATGTAGTCCTTGAACGCTGTCAGAGCATTCTGTACAGCTAACATTTCTTTTTGACTGATGTGTAGGTGCATTTGATTTTGGTTCCATTTGCCCTGAATGCACTTCCTTGCCAGGTGAGCCCCCCCATGCATAGTCTGATGCGTCTGTATTAAGGGTTTGGTCGGCAGGGGGTAGTGTGAATGGCAGTCCCTTGTTTTGTTGGCAGGCCTCTGCCCACCATAGGAACTCCAGGCGTAGGCAAGGTATGATAGGAATCATTGTTTCCAGGCTGTGACAAAGTTGACTCCATAGACTTTTTAAGTACCACTGAAGTTTCCTCATATGCATTCTTGCATATGGAATTAGAAGAATACAGGAGGCCATGAACCCCAAGACTTGCAGTATTTGTCTTGTAGATAGCAGGGTTTTTGGGGCCACTTGTTTAAAGTAAGTTACCAAATGAATTTGCTTTTCTGGCGTGAGGAAAGCCATCTTGAGCAGTTATATTCAAGCTTGCATCCAGGAATGTAATCGGTTGAGAGGGTACCAGTTGTTATTTCTTTTCATTTATGGTGTACCCTAGACAAGTTAGAACCCTTTTTTACAAACACCAGATGATTTAGAAGTATGGCCTAGTTTTCTGCCTGAATTAGACAATCGTTCAGGTATGGATATATTTGAATATTTCTTTGCCTGCAAAATCCAATTATTGGAGCCAGGCACTTTGTGAATACCCTGGGTGCAGTAGACAAGCCAAAGGGCAGTGCAGATAACTGATAATGCAAGTAGCCTGCTTTGAAGCGTAAGTATCTTCTGCAAGATTCCCTGATTGGGATATGCAGGTAAGCTTCTTTTAAATCTAGAGTTGCCAACCAGGCATCTTTGCCTAGCATAGGAAGTAACTGGTGAAGAGTCAGCATCTTGAATTTTGGAATGTCCAGAAAGGTGTTTAGAGTAGACAGGTCCAGAACTGGACACCATGATTTGTCTTTTCTGGGTAGCAGGAAAAGCCTGGAATAGAAACCTTGCCCCTTTTCCTCTTCTGGTACCGGTTGAATAGCACCCCAGCGCTATCAGGTTTTACCTCATATCATGCGTTCCGGCCCCAAAATCCGGACAATACCAAGAAAGGAGGGGGGGTATCCATATTCATCAAGGACACCCACACCTCAAGACTGGTGGCAACGCACGATGCATCGGAGACCATCCAGGTGCAATTAACCATAGGCAAGACTGCTCTGCAAATTGTAGCATGTTACAGGCCACCCTCACAAACTCAGGAACCTCACATGGCCTTCCTGAAAACACTAGAGGGGATAAATGTATCACCAAACACCATCATACTAGGTGACTTCAATTACCCTAATATAGACTGGGATCACTACTCAAGCCCAAACACCCTAGCCCAAAAGTTCCTGGAATTCATAAACTCAAATGCCATGGAACAACTAGTCACCATCCCCACAAGAGGAGATAACATACTTGATCTCATCATCACGAACATGGGAGCACAATGTTCAACACCGGAGGTGTACCCCTCACTGGTGAGATCAGACCACAAACTAATCTCGCTGGAGGTCCTCATCCAACCCCCACCTGAAATAAACAAGACCACAGTAAAGAACTTCTCAAAAACCGACTTCACACTTCTAAAGACTGGTGTGGTCTCCTTTAAGGCCCCGAGCCGTGGAAAACAGTACTCAAGCCGCTGAATTACTTACAAATGCCTTCTACCAGCACCTGCAGGACTGCATGGATAAGGCAATCCCAAGCAAAACAAAGACTCTTTGTACCAAAGGCAAGCGTCCAGTCTGGTGGACCCCAGCCATAAACAAACTCTACAACAAAAGGAGGAAGCTACTACAAGATAGAGCAAAATCCTTAAAAGGTAAGACACCCTTGATCACTATAAGTAAAAACTAAGAGCTCTCATAAAATCATCCAAAGCAAATTTCGAGAGAAAAATAGCTAAAGACTCAAAAGACAATCATAAGGCCTTCTTTAGCTATGTTAGAAACCTGGGAGGAAACTCCCAGATATGCTCAGAGCTAGTTCAAAATGATGTGAAGATTACTGATCCTACAGACATTGCCAACATACTGGCTGACAGGTTCAGTGCAAACTCGCCCCCCCAAAAGGAGAGATATCTACACCAAACGATTGTAGCCCCCAAACATCTCCAGCGCCCAAGTGAGAACTGCTCTCTCCAAAGCAAAAACACAGCATCCATGGGACCTGATGGTGTCCCCGGCTGTGTGCTCCATGAACTCAATGAGGAATTAAACCCACAGCTAGGACAGCTGTTTAATCATAGTCTTACCTCTGGATACGTACCCAGGGAGTGGCGCACTGCAACTGTGGTACCACTTCACAAAGGCGGTGCCTCCACCGACCCTGGAAATTACCAGCCCATTAGCTTGACAAGCCTTATCTGCAAAGCCATGGAGAGGATCATAATGGACCTCATAAATAAAGACATAGGGAATTTGCAGACTTTGGATCCAACCCAGTTTGGCTTTGTCAAAGGCAGATCATGCCTTTTAAACTTGGTTGACTTTTGAAACAGTCACCAAAGCCATTGATGAGGAAAGGCAGTCCATACAGCCTACCTCGATCTGGCTAAGGCCTTCGATACAATACCCCACTCGGGTATCATTGAAAAACTCATCAGCTTAAATGTCAACCTATACATCACAAGATGGGTTGCAAACTGGCTGAGTGACAGAACCCACAGGGTCAGAGTTGCTGGCGCCATGTCAGACTCAAAGCCTGTCACAAGTGGTGTCCCACAGGGCTCAGTCCTGGGCCCACTCTTGTTTGGCATCTACTTTTCCGAAGTACAAGCAAACACAGGAGGGTTATGGCTGACAAAGTTTGCAGATGACTGCAAACTGGGCACCATAGTAGAAAACACATCTGACACAGATATCCTTCAGAAGGGTCTCACAGAAACGGATAACTGGTGCCAGAGCCACGGCCTAAAGTTAAATGCCAAAAAATGCATAGTCATACCCTTCGGGGAAAAACAAGGTTACCCCTAGCTACCAAATAGGTGGCAATCCACTGAGCACAGAAGAAGTTATCAGGGACCTGGGGACCCAGGTTGATAGTAGTCTGTCATTCGACACCCATGTAGCTAAAGTAGTTAGGAAGACCTTCTACATTGCCCACCTTATCATGAAGGGATTCTCATCTAGATCAAGGGAGGTCATAGTCTCCCTTTACTCATCACTCATCAGACCAATGATTGAGTACAATGCCCCATTCGGAATGTATCTGACCCGACACTTGCAGCAGCTGGAGAGGCCACAAAGTTCCTCACCAAAAGGATAAAGGGTCTCAAAATCTGTCCTATGCTGCCCGACTGAAAGAACTCCAGCTCTATTCAGTCGCACCGCTTGCTCAGAGGTGACTTTTGCCTAACATACAAGGCCATGTCAAACCCAGATTTGATGAATATGCTTCACCTCAAAAATCTAGATCCATCAGAGCCACAAGGGCGGAGACTTAAACCTTGACACGGCTATTAATAGGACGTGCTGGAGGGATAGATTCATCACCCAAAGACTCCCTATGCTGTGGAACAAAATCCCGGTACATGTGAGGCAGAGCACCTCGCTGGCCTTGTTCAAGAGAAATCTTGACCAATGGATGGGAGATCGCAGATATACCCCAGGGATTACCTCAGTGTCACTGCTCGACAGAGGCACAGCAAAATAATGGGTATAGTTCCCCATACTAAAGGGGTGGCGTAAGCCACAAAACGATGGGCTAGGCTTGTAAATGCCCTCGGGCAGATAGCCTAGTATGAACCTATGAACCTATGAACCTATGCTTAAGAGGGAAAGTACTTGTTCTGAGCCTCTGCCCACTGATTTGGGGGCAGGTCTGGCCACCCATTTGGTGTTGGCAACGTGTGGAAATGAAATCTGTATCCCTGGGACACTGTATTTAAAACCCATTTGTCCTGGGTTATGAGTTCCCAGTTTTTTGCATGAAGAGCAATCTTTCCCCCCAAAGGGGTGGCTAAAAGATAAGTGCTTGGAAATTTTAAATGAATGTCACTGAGACTGTTTACCATAGGGGGGTAATCTTATTATTTCCAGAGTTGGAAGCGGAGGCCCCCCCATTGCTTAGTTCTGAGAGTCCCTTGGGACTGAAACCTGGTGCTTTTGGTGTGTCTGGGTTTGGCTTGAGTGGATCTGGAAGAAGCTGGAAAGGACCAATTCTTAGTAGGCCAGTGCCTACTAAATCTTGGAGGTTGCACTTGTAAGAAATCTTTTACAGTTTGCATAGATTTAGCTTTATCTTCCATCTTTTTAGAACTTCTTCAGCCTTATTGCCAAACAGGTGGTCCTGATTTAAAGGAGCATCCAACAATTTTGTTTTAACATGATCAGGGAGAGATTGCTTCTTAAGCCAAGCATGCCTTCTAAGCACAAACCCAGTCAGAGCAGCCCTGCAAGAGGCATCTAAACAATCAAAACCACATTATAAAGTATGTTTTCCAACTTGTTCAGCAGAATGCAATAAATCCTGTAAATCTTTATTTTTCACACAGTCAGAAATCAACATCATTTTCTGTTTAAGCAGTCCAATAATATGCTGTTGATATTTTAACATAAGAAATTGGCAGTTTAAAGCCCTGATTGCCAAGGTTGCAGAAGTATAAACCTTTTTACCCCATCTGTCCAGCGCCCTGGAGTCTCTATCAGAAGGGGTAGGATTTTTAGCAGTAGAAGCCTTAATGCCCTTGGTCCCCTGAGAAACGGTTTCTGGAGCCGCAATAGGATTTTTGAAAAGGAACTTGTGGGACTCAGGAACCCTGTAGTATCTGTCAGGTTTACTAGGAGCCAGAGGCAGGGAATCAGGGGCCATACTGGATTCCAAAAACACATCAACAATGTCTAGTACAGGAGGTATAGCCAAAGGCCTATGCTGAGGTAGAAGAAGGAAATCCCTAAGCCTCTTTTTAGATTCAGAAAATTCCTAACTTACCCAGTGGAAATGCTCCCTTAAGGTATGTAAAGTTTCCCCAAAAGAAAAGTCCTCAGGGGGGGGGGAAGCAGAGGGAATGAAATCCTCTGCATCAGAATCCTCATAAGTAGGTATGGACAAATCCAGGTCATTGGAAGAATTAGAAGAAACAGAGTCCTGATCAGAAGATTCATAGTCAAGTTTAGCCCTAGGCCTCTTAGAAGGGGGTGTGGGGGTTGACTACCCCTGATTACAGTAATAAGATCTTCAGCCATTTTGATAATTTGTTTTTTTAGGCATACAGGCCTGAACATGTGGCCTGGGCGTCGGTTTTTTTAGACTTAGATCAAGATTTAGGCCTTAGTATAGAAGGTGGAGTTGGTTTAGTATGCAAGTCTGTAGGCCTGAATAAACCCTCAGAAGCCAGTGCCTGCACAGCGGCTCAGAACCCATCCAAGGTAGGGACATCCGCGGGTTCCATAGGTGAAGCATCTCGTGGCATACCGGACTCCAAATGGGTCTCAGTAGAGGCCCGCGAGTCAGAAGTAGTGAGTATCAGGGGCTGCAAAAGCTCCTCACTGAGTACTGGTGAACTGCCGACTGGCTTAGGAGAAACGTCGTCGGCAGTTTTGGACCTCGACGGCCTGTCCCTGTCTTTTTCTTTGCGTTTTTTCAGAATTCCTGTAGTCAGATGGCTAACCAATGTCATTTCTGGATAATTAAACCGAGAACCGATATAGTTAGAGGCAGAAATGCACCAACGATGGACAGTGCGCTGATTAAATAAAGCACAAAGCCGACAGCAAGGTACGTCGTGGTCAGGGCCTAGGCAAGGAATACAATACAAATGAAAATCTTTATGAGGTATTTGCTTTCCACAAGTAATGCAATTATTAACTTTTACTGACATCGGTAAGGAGCAAGAAAAAGTTTCCCCAACGGGGTACTTAGCTTTAAGTTGAAGACTTCAGTTCTGAAACTCGAAAACGAAAATTTCAGGAGTCGGCCGACCAGCATTTGTGGACTGCTTCTGCTTTGGACACCACATGGCAAGAAAGACTGATGTAATGGCATCGGTTGCATATTTTATACCACTGACGACCTGACGTCATGGAAGAAGGGACAGCAACTGACGCAAGACCCAAGACTTTGTTAATCAGTCCGACTGAGGGCAACCTGCCAGCAAATTACCCAAATGTAATGACTGCTACAGTGAAACACGAAGAACATCTGGTTGAAGAAGGCAAGAAGAGCTAGTACGATAACAGAGAATGTTTTATATATTACTGCACTAAATTACATTTATATGATTGCAGGAAGCAATAATAAGCCTACTCAGTTTGCCCTTGAAATAAATTAAACATTCTACCTCCCCTACGTTCCCCTATTTTCCTAGCTTTCCCTCACATCATCTTCTTCATCCATCTCATCTCTTTTTGAATTCTTCTGTGGATTCCTTCTCCGCCACCCATTATACTTTAGTCTATTCAACCATTACACAAGTCTGTCTGTACTTCTGCAGATCAGTTTGCCCCTTCACAATCCCCTTCTCTCCTTCTCGTTAAGGGTAACACCTTGACATCCTCTAATATGATCTTTTGCACTTATACTAGGTCTTTACTGTCTCTTCTAGTATCAAATGAGGCGTGCTTTTGCCATTATCACTAGACATATCCTTCCTGGCATCACATGCATGCTTATGGTGGCTTTTCTCTGCATTCCCTCCAGCAGCCTGATATCCCACTCCCTTGATTGCCTTTGAAACATTTCAGCACAGAGAACTTCTGTGAAGTGATTTTTTGAAATATTTAGTTTAATAGAAAAATGTATATCTAAGGTCTGGCTAGAGCCCAGTATAGCAGGGACATTACCCCTTTGCATCTACAGCCTATCACACTGAAGATATATCAAAGCATTCTGTTTACTGCTGCCATAGCCCTCTCACTCTGCTGCTGCAAGTCCAGCACAAGTGTGGTCAACACTCTCAGATCCACTTCCAGCTCTGCTGTTTTCAGCTCCACTCCAACATGCTGACACTTGACAAGAATGCTAATGCAGCTTAAGGGCAGTATGTTGGATTTCTGTACAAGAAACCTTAGCTGCAGAATTTCAACCCACCTGGTCAGCCATTCCAAATCCTTCCTTATGGTAATCTTCACATCTTTCACTGCTACTTCTAACTCATTAACATCTCACACCAGCTTCATGGATTTAAGACTGCAGTGCAACATAAGGAGGGTGCTGCAATCATGAGCATGTCATCCTTTGGATGAGAGGTTAAACTGCGGTCCCATCTGCTTGAGTTGGTGGTAGCTCAGGTGTATATAAAAGATTCCACTGACCCTACCAAAAAGACTGAGCTGCTTTATTTTTTATATATATACATATATATATATATATATATATATATATATATATATATATATATATATATACACATTATTTATGTTATTTACATATTATTTATATATTTTTGCAACCCATATCCATCTTTGTTATGTACTTTTTACAATTTCTTCATCAGTAATACAACACAATTTTTGTAAATACTTCTTCCATTCCCCTAATTTTCATCTCTACTCCCATTTTTTATCTCTGCAAATATATACACATCTCTTCTGTTTTTATTATAAAATAGTCCTTCATGCCTTCTTTTCCACAGGATCAAGATTGTAACAAATATTTTATCCCATTTATACATTTATCCTTCCTTTTCCATACAAAATCATTTCCATATTCATTTCCTTTAAACCTTCCCAACTATTTACATTTTTAAAACTTTTCTCAAAAACACATTCATTTTATATTTGAAAAAACAATGTTTGATAGCTTCCTCTACCTTGCAATCATAACACATTCTTTAAAGGAACAAAACCACACCAGCAACTAGGTAAACATTCAAAGCAAATGAAAATATCATGTAATAAAATATAAAGAGAATGATCCAAGACATGGCCAGGGTAAACTAAAAGCTCTTTTATTAATGGTAAGCACTTTCACGAGTATCAGACTCGCTTCATCAGACTAAACCACATAAACTCTAAGACATTCTATTTAATATAAATCAAATATATATTAAAAAAATGGCATATCACAGTTTAAACATGTGATACTTATTACATAACTCTGTATATCTTGCTGCATGCTAATAAGAATCTCTTAAAGATACATGCTCCTTTTTCTGGAATCAGTCAAGTAAAACTTAGAATGGAGCACCATATGTTTGTTAGAGACATGCATTAAAAGTTTTAAATGCATTAAAAACATGCTTAAAATGCTTAACAGATACAAAACAATAGCATGCCTGAAAACTCCACTATCAAAAATGCATTGTACTTATATATAATATATTATGAACTATCTAAAATAACTCATAAATCATGAATAGAATATACAAATCTAAATCAAATAACATCAACTACAAAACTGAGCTATAAGATACAATCAAATTCACACAAAGTAAAAAACCTGATCAATCACATATACCTTTTTGAATAAACTACAACATATAATCATAGTGTTAAGATATGTAAAATATGCCTCAATTTTAACACTGTAAAAAAGTGTCAAAAATATATATAAATCAAGATGAGCACTAAAAACAAGCCACATTGACTGTATCAACTATTATGCTTATATACAAGTATATTGGAGAATTTAATTAATTTACTTGAATAAGTGCCTAGCTTTTAATACAGGTCTTAATGGAACATGTCCATTCAATCCCATATTTTCAATGGCATGTAGTCTCATGATCCACTTCGTCTCATTCAGCTCTGTGTTATATATATCCTCTAACCGCTGACTAGATTGAACAGTTTCAATGACCATACATTTAAAAGTGTGCTCAGTTGAAGTCATAACATGCTTCACTGATGTATTAGTTGAACACTGACTCTTATAATATGATATAAATGTTCCCTAACCCTATCTCTTAGACACCTATTAGTCATACCTATGTAAAATGATTTACAAAGAACACAATCCACCAAATAAATAATATTGATACTATTACAATTAGCTGATGCTTTAAAAGAATGATTATTCCCTGTAACCAGATGTATAAAATGCCAACTGGTATCAATAAAAGGACAAAAATTGCAATCTCAACATGGTTTTGTATAATTCTAAGTTAGGATTGTACATTGATATTTCCCTTATGCCTACATAACATCCTTTTTAAGGACTTTTTATTTTTATACCTAAATGAAGACTTTTCACCAACTATGCTTTTTTACTTTTTCATCTGTGGTTAATATAATCCAGTCTTGACTTATAATTTTAATAACCTGTTTGACATTATTTGTGTAATATAAAGAACACTTCAGCTGTTCAGAGTTCTCCTTATCAGCTCTTTTTTCATAAGCTCTGGATGGTTAGGCTCTAGTATTCCTCAGTGATATGACATGCACAGGACACTAAGGATAATCACAAGCCTTTCTTTAGTTATGTTAGGAACCTGGGTGGTAATTCCCAGATATGCTCAGAATTAGTCCAAAATGACAAAAAATACACCAAACCCACAGACATTGCAAACATCCTAGCTGACAGGTTCAGTGCAAACTCCCCCCCCCACCAAAAGGGCAAATATCTATCCCAGCAGAGTGCTGCCCCCCTGACATCTCAGATGCTCAGGTAAGAGCCGCCCTCTCCAAAGCAAAAAACACAGCATCAATGGGACCAGATGGTGTCCCAGGCTGCGTCCTACATGAACTCCAAGAAGAGCTAAACCCACACATAAATCTACTGTTCAATCTCAGCCTTACTACAGGATATGTGCCCAAAGAGTGGCGTACAGCAACAGTGGTCCTTCTCCATAAAGGTGGTGCCTCAACGGATCCTGGAAACTATCGCCCCATAAGCCTGACTAGCTTGGTCTGCAAAGCTATGGAAAGGATCATCATGGACCTCATAAATAAAGATATTGGGGACCTACAAACACTGGATCCTACCCAGTTCGGCTTTGTTAAGGGCAGATCCTGCCTCTTAAACCTGGTTGATTTCTTTGAAACAGTCACCAAGGCCATTGATGAGGGGAAGGTGGTCCACACAGCCTACCTGGACCTCGCAAAAGCTTTCGATACAATACCCCACTCGGGCATTATAGATAAGCTCACCAGCTTAAATATAAACCCCTATGTCACTAGATGGATTGCAAACTGGCTCAAGAACAGAACCCACATGGTTAGAATTGCTGGGGCCATGTCAGACTCCAAACCAGTTACAACTGGTGTCCCACAAGGCTCAGTTCTGGGACCTCTCTTGTTCGGTATATATTTCTCGGAGGTACAGGCCAACACGGAAGGACTGTGGCTGACCAAGTTCGCAGATGACTGCAAACTGGGCGCCATAATCGACTCTCCAGCTGACACAAACATCCTCCAAAAGGGCCTCATAGAAACAGACAACTGGTGCCAGAGCCATGGCCTCAAGCTAAATGCCAAAAAGTGTATAGTCATCCCCTTTGGCAAAACAAAGTGCCCACAAATTACCACATAGGTGGTAATCCATTAAGTACAGAAGAAGTAATTAGGGACCTGGGGACCCAAGTTGATAGCAATCTCTCATTTGACAACCATGCGGCCAAAGTGGTTAGAAAAACATTTTATATAGCCCACCTAATCATGAAGGGATTCACATCTAGATCAGGGGAGGTCATCGTGCCTCTTTACTCATCCCTCATCAGGCCCATAATTGAGTACAATGCCCTTTTGGGATGTACCTTACCAGACACCTGCAGCAACTGGAAAGACCCCAAAAGTACCTCACCAAGAGGATCAAAGGGCTCACACAGATGCCATATGCTGCCCAGTTAAAGAAACTCCAGCTCTACTCAGTGGCATACCGCCTGTTCAGAGGCGATCTGTGCCTGATGTATAAAGCCATGTCCAACCCGGAATTAATGGACATGCTGCACCTCAGAAAATCCAAATCCCACCGAGCTACGCGCTCGAGAGACTTGAACCTCAGCACTGAAATAAATAGGACATGCTGGAGGGACAGATTCATAACCCAGAGGCTCCCTTCACTCTGGAATAAAATCCCAGTCCAGGTTAGGCAGAGTCCCTCATTGACTCTCTTCAAGAGGAATCTTGATGAGTGGATGGGAGATCGTAGGTTTACCCCGGGTATCACTTCTGTGTCACTGTTAGACAGAGGCACAGTATACTAACCTCGAAAAAGGGCATAGCAAAATAAATTTAAAATGGGTGGCGAAAGCCAAACACATTTTGGCTAGGCTTATAAATGCCCTAGGGCAGATAGCCTAGTATGAACCTATGAACCTATGACTTTATTTAAGGTATGTATCATCTGTTTCTCATCATAACCCATCTATAAAATTCTTAGTAAGTCTAACTCTTCATAAAAAACATTATCATCAACACTGAGCCCAAAGGCCCTTATTGTCTGTCCTTTCATAACATTAGAAAAATCATGCATGGGGTGCATGCTCCGTCTGAGTAACATTTTATTACAATAACATATTTTTCAATGAATTCCAGTACTGATATTCCCTTCCACATCCCTCTTAATACATATATCTAAAAAGTCTATTCTCGTCCCTGATTTCAAGATGTCAAACTTGAAGCAAGTGATGGTTTGTTGTATGTATACACTACAGGCCTCAAACTCTGGCAGACTACCTGTCCATACAATAAAGATATCGTCCACAAACTGGTGATAAAAAGATATGTGACTACTAAATAATTCATTATGTGATATGTACTGGTCTTCCCAAACTGCCATAACCATAGCTATATGTAGTGTCTATAACTACTGTGGGTCCTCCTTTATCTGCTGGTATAATGGTAATGTTAATATCAGTTTGTAGCCTTTTTAGTGCCATTCTCTCCTGAAAAGTAATATTATAATGTTCCAAATCTTGTTATTTTGAAACAAATCATATAGATCATTAATACATAATTTGCTAAATCCGTCTAGTAAAGGATGCATAACTGGAATAACAGTACTACGTTTTCAATAAGGATTGACAGTACCATGTCCAGTATCAGAATAAGACATCTTGAGTGTCACGTTGCACTGGTATATCTTTAAATCAATGATGTTCTCTGCTAAATCAGGTGGTTGAGAAGGAATGTAAGAAAGTCCTTTTTCCAGCAATGACATTTCATGTGGGGACAAGTCAATACTGTAGATGTTCCATACTAGTGACTGTCCACCATTTTCCACATCTTTCTGATGAAGTGTTGTTGTCCATCATCAGGTATATACTTTTGTTTGGTCTTCCCCTGCTTCTGGATTGACTTTGACTCTAGGTGTTTCTCCAATGAATAGGTAAAGGTAGCTTCATAAAAGCCTGGTCTTTTGAGGGGATATAAGATGGATCTTTAGGTCTAATGACTAACTCCGTTGATCTAACATTGAGCCCCTCATTATTAACAACATAATTTGATACCATCTCCTTGTTATTGGGTCTATCATGTATGCACTCATCATGTGTGGCCTGTACATGGGTTTCACCATCATGAGTGCTAGCCTTCTCTATTGTACTCAGCTCTCCTTGCTCAGACAGCTGCACTGAACTGCACATTGTTTTTTCATACTGGGGACTTCCACTGTCATTGTTACTCTTATTATCCATTTCAGGTGCTGTCCACACTTTAATAATCCACATAAATATCCTTCCGAGTTGAAACTCTTGAATATCTCTGTCACACTGCCAGCCCAGCTATCTGGAATTTTGTAAATAATTCTATGTCATTTGTGAATAGTGGTATGATTTATACAGAAGTATGTGTTGAACAGGGTTTGTACAGTACTGAGCTTCAGAAATGTAATCACAGCATGCCCTGCTGGCTTAGAACATACATGGACAGAAACTATTGTAATTCTGTGACTGTATATAATTTTAATAGTAGAAACTAGAACATACAGAGTCAACTTGCAAAACTTCAAGAAAAAAAAATTGAAATTAAATTATTTTACAATTGTGTTATAAAGTTACCTCTCTGTTTCAGTTCAGTAGCAGACACAATGTCTAGAGCTAGAACATTTTTTATTGTCTTGGAGAGAATAATTACTAAGTTTGAGATGCAGAAGTGTTTTATTGCTTTATGACTTCCTAGCAGCTGCACAGTTCTGAGCAGACACCCCTGACAAAAGGGGGTTTAGTGTGGAAACTAAAATCAGGTGACAAAAAGTGCTGTCATCTAAGCTAACCCAGCAGTAATATTTGATATTAATTTAAGAACTCTCTCAGAGAGAGAGACTGGGTATTTTGTATTTTGTCTTGGAAGATCCCAGTTCATCAGGTCAATTACAGTTCACCAACAGACTTGTGTTGCCAGTATGGATATTGTTGCTTGTCTAGCTTGGTTTCAGGAAAGGCCTCATTTAGGTCCTCAAATGTCATCTGTTCAAATGGAATCATGTTTTGAAACTTCTCAAGCTCCTTCTCATACTCTACAATACATTGTTTTGCTGCTTGAATGTAAGCTGCAGCACTCTTTTTAGCTTCCTGAATGTAAGCTGCAGCACTCTTTTTAGCTTTCTGTTCTTGGTAATCAATCTTGTCTGACTAAGTGTCCACAGGCTCTGGAACTTTCAGTGCAATGAACTTCTTCTCAAATTCTTCCACCAAGCCAGGATTAGCTATAGCTGTCCTGTAGTACATCCAATAAATTGCTGGTGGTTTCTCAGGAAGGGATGCCAACTTTGCTGCAATGGCATCACTGTGTGTCTTAAGACTGTTGAAAATGGCTTTCTGGTTCAGTGGCACCCTCTCTGCAAATGCCATCCAATCAATGGCTTTAACAGAAATAAGGCAGCCTGCCATCTTCACAGTCCCCTATGTAATTGTTGACAGGTCACAGGCCTCAGCAACTCCAAGATCATGCAATATCCCACAACCAAGGTCAGTTTACAGGGACTCCAACTGTTCCGCAAGAATATCCACTCATTGTCACAATCTGCACTTGCCTTGCTATAAGTAAGTTTCTAGGGCATAGTAACTGTTGGGAATATAGTAAAGATTAGTTTAGGTGTTCTCTGTATTTATTTGAGGCTGTCCTGCAATATTGTTGTAAAGTATTTCCCACGATTTTAAACTCTAAAGTTACTGTGTTGATTTACTGAGTATTGTCTTGTTTGTTTATTATTTAGTATTAAATATATGTAAACTTATCTTTGTGGCTGATATTTGTGAGACATATTTAAGCTTTCAGAGTACTTGCATATGTATTTGGTGACACTGTACAACCCACTTCTAAGTAGTAGCCTTGATCTTGGTCAGACTACCATTTGGATTAATAGTAAAACTACACAGTAGGATTGGACACCCTTTGTTAAGGGCCTTAAAAGCAGCTCATAAGTAGTCTTTGGTGGCAGTGGAAACTACCTTACAGTCTGGGCAGAAGGGGGCATAGCTAGCAAACCTGTGCCAGCCTTTCCCAGGTGTGCGTGTATGTTTGCATATAAATCAAACCTCAAAGAGAGAGAGTGTGTGTGTGTGTGTGTGTGTGTGTGTGTGTGTGTGTGTGTGTGTGTGTGTGTGTCAGCTACTTAGGCAGGGGCATGAAGCACTGGTTGGACAGAGAGTGTGCTGGAGGATTTGGCTTGGCCTCTCAGCTCAGATCTCAAACCTATAGCTGAACCAGTAGGGAGTCTTATTGGGGATCTGGAGAAAGAGGGAGAAACCCACCCCAGACTGACTGGTCTCTGAGTGCTCTTAAGGGAAATTTCACTTTACTACATGTGTACTTGTCATCCTCCCAGTGTATACGTCCCCTAGCTGTTGCCAGTGGTGAGGAGTGAGGCTCCTTGATTACTGGCCCAGTGCAGGGGCATCACAGTCTCTATCATTGTCTTGGTTTTAGTTTGAATAAGTCTTCTCTTGTTGTACATTTCATATTTCCCTTAAGAGGTTATTGTTTAAAAAATCTTCACAGAAGGTCACACAGATTAACAGAAATCATCAAACCTTTTCCACGTTTGCTTTATTGCATTTCTGTTACAATGATAGATCATTCCATGGATATACAAAAAATGTCTTGTATACATTTTCACACCACTCATTCCTTTTCTTACTACATGCACTAGATTTTCTACTTACACAGTTTTACTTTAACTTCATATTCCTTTCTTTCCATAATCTCTTTTTCATTCCTTTTTGTTTCCAGATCTCTTCATACCTCTCATATAAGAATTTCCCACAATTGTTATCCCTGTTTTTCATACTATTAATAACCCAAAAAAGATGTATGGATGCTAAAAACTAGGAATTTTTAGACCTAACCCCAATTCTTCCTTTTTATTGTTTATTATTCTTTTAATAGGCTATATTCTCAAAATCTGGTTTGTTCCCCTCCTCATGCTTGAGAGCATGGACACTCCAAAAATAAAAACTTAAGAAAATCTTTGTATTGCTAGTTGATCACTTCCACAGCCTCTCTGCTTCTATCCAGGCTTATACAATGGCTATTTTCAACTAAGCTCCACTGAATTTTGTCTTTTAATCCTTTCAGTAGCACTAGCTACTGCCTTGTTAAGCAAACGGATACTTGTAGTGCCTTTTGGTTGAGCTCTGCATCGGTACTGACAGCTGCACTTTACCCACCCCCCATATCTTCCAAGTTATTCTTACTTTTTTCTTTTCTGTCTTTCTCTGCCATAGTGTTTAAACTAGGCCACATATAAGCTTATTTTAACTCACCCCTCCCCATATTGTTAGTTACACTCCTCCTTCCTTGTTAAAAGTCTATCTAGTAGAGTATCTCCCTAGTCTAAATTCTCCTAATTTCTGCCTGCTTCTTTTGACTTTTTTATTTCTCCTAATTTTTGTTTCTTTTGACTATCAGACTCACTCATACTTTACTTACCTATCCTCTTGTTTCCACATCTCTGATTGTTTCTGTAGACATTTTTACTGCTTGCATATATTCCCTGGTCTAGGTCAGCCTGCATAATTCGCCCTCACTACGCTCGGGCTCACTCTCCTCCTCTACTCTACCCCCATTCCCACCCACCCCTGCAACACCTAGACTTGGATCCAAGCCTCATTACATAACCACACCCCTTCATCACACTCCAACCTATCACCTTGCTACCCTTACTTTAACATTTTGACATTACAACTACTCCCCCTCCCTTACAAATGTAATACCTCCTTTTGCATTTTGCACTGTTCCCACATGTTCCCCTATGCTATCCAATTCCCTTCTGATACTAGATAGCCATTCACTAATTATGTTCCTCCCATACCTTCTACTGTTCTTCCTCTCCTTCCTCACTAGCTATCATTGTAACTTAAACCTTATTTAACCAATTCCCATCAGCACCTGCCTACCTACTATAAATAACAGTAATCATTTCTTTACTATCTCACCCTCACTCTTTCAATTCTCCTACATATACCTTCTAAAACTCTACATCCTTTCCACTACCTCTACTTCTCCAAAACTGAAACGTAAACTTTCCACTTATGACCTCCACACTCCTCAACCAATCCTCTTCTACATTTCTTTACTCCTCTCTAGTGATATTAATCCAAATCCAGGCCCACCCTCCCCTACTACTCTCACCATCTCTGCTAATACTACCCCCACATCTCCTCTGCTACCGCCAAACATTCCCTGCCCTCCCTCAAAACAACTAACCATCCTCTTATTAAACATACAAAGCTTAGTCAATAAATTTACTGACTTTCACTCCTGGATAGCCACTAACATACCCCAGATCCTAGCCCTATCTAAAACATGGCTTAAACCCCACATTTCAGATACTGAAATCTTGCCTCCAGGATTTAATATGTACAGACTAGATAGAATTCCAAAAAAAGATGGCAGTGTCGCCATATTCTATTCTAAACAGCTTAATCTCTACCCACTTACTTTCTCCATCCCAAAGTTTCAACCTGATGAGCTTTTCATTCTAAACTGTCAATTAAATACCCACAAACAATTTGCTATTGTATCCATCTACATCACAATCCTTGAACAAATACTTTTATGGTTATCACAAAACATTGCCTATGAAACTTTAATCCTTGAAGATGTTAACATAGATTGGAATGACCTAAATATTCACTCACCCCAACACAGCATCAAACTCCATGGCTTTTCCCAACTGATCTCCATCCCCACCTACCTACATAAAAGCATACCCATGTTCACTTTAGATTGGATCCTTAGTAACAAACCTCACATGTACCATAATCCCTGTACCCCCTCCAGCACTATAAGTGACCACCTGCAAACTCGCATCTATCGATACTCCCCCCAACTACAGAGACTTCACCTCTACAGAGACTGTAGAAAACTCACCAACTTTAGCTCAGATACTCTAAATAATTATCTTTCCTCTATCAACTGGCCTTTCCTGCACTCTCTGCCCTTTAATGAAGCTGTACTTAAATTTAACCACATCTTTCTTGACATCTTGAACACCCTAGCTCCCTTAAGGAAAATCAGGGTCAAATCCAACTATGCCCCCTGGCTCACTAGGAATACTCTTCTACCTCATGGCATAAAGAGATAAGGCTTGGAAACTCTGGCTAAAATTTAAATCACCAACACAGTTGCAAGACTACAGAGAACTTGGGAACCTCACCAAAAGAAACATCCACCTTCATAAGAAAAACTACTGCATCCAAGCTCAAACTAACCACTAAACTAACCCCAAAAGTTTTTGGAGTACTAACAAAATTCTCCATCCTACTACCCCCAATAGCCCCAACCCCTTCCCTAATAACACTCCAACAGAAACTCTACACATCACACAAGACCCACCAATCCCCGTGGAGAATATAGGACTTGAGTGCTTTCCAGATTCAAAGAGATACACACTCTTTTAAATCAGATAAAAACATATATGTAGAAAATGCATATAAAATACAGGTAGAAATACATATAAAAAACACATAAAAAGTGTGTATAAAAATATATAAAAATGTGTGTAAAAAGCCTAAAAGCACTGTAAAGCATGCTTGCATGTCCTATTTGAATTGGCATATTCTAGGTACAGATGATCAGGTCAGTAAGATAGTAGGTGATAGGCCGAAGTTTACATATAAAAACAGTAAATCACTCAGAGGAATGCTCTGCTATAAAGAAAGGATGGAACATCCCCCTCTGGTGACCTATGGGGCAGTGAGATGCAACAAGTGTGCATTCTGTCAGTACACTGAAACCAACAGATTATTTGTACACCCCATAACACGGAAATCATATAAATTTAGTGCCATGGGGAACTGTCAAACTGTGTATGCTGTGACGCATTCTATGTTGGGAAAACCAACAGACGCTGCAGAGAACAGATATGGGATCACGTCTACTGTTTTAGGAGAGGGCAGGAACATAGTGCAATAGCCAAGCATATGTTGCAGCAAGGGGAGAACCATTATTTTAATTTCTCCATTATAGACAATTTAGTATAAAATATGAGAGGTGGGGATTTAAGTAATAGAACTGAACAGAAAGAACTTAGATGGATTTTGACACTGGCTGCACATAAATCATCGGGGTTGAATGATTATATATCCCTTAAACCTGGTCCGAAGAACAGGAAACTTAGGAAGAAAGTAGTATGAAGCAATCTGCTGTGCTCTGGAACTAGGGTTATGTTTCAAATAGGACATGCAAGCATGCTTTACAGTGCTTTTAGGCTTTTTACACACATTTTTATATATTTTTTATACACACTTTTTATGTGTTTTTTATATGTATTTCTACCTGTATTTTTATATGCATTTACTACATATATGTTTTTATCTGATTTAAAAGTGTGTGCATCTCTTTGAATCTGGAAAGCACTGGAGTCTTGTATTCTCCACGGGGATTGGTGGGTCTTGTGTGATGTGTATTATAAAAAGGGGATTGTTTTTAAGAATGTTTGTTTTGGTCTGAGGAAGCAACCAGGAGAGGTTGTGAAAGCCCTTACCTATGCAATAAAGGTTTCTGTGGAACTTTATTTGGATTCTTACTTGGATTTTTATTGGATTTTGGCTTCTCCTTGGTTTTAGTGTTTGGACATTTTTTCTTATACTTTAGAATTTGTTAAACATTGTTTCTTTATCTTTGTAACATATGCATATATTGCAATAATTCTGTATATATCTTTTTTTCTACCTTATCGCTATCACAGTTGTCGCTCGTCTTGTGGTTGTAATAGACAAGTCTTTGTGGGTTATAGCTTTATTATGTACAAACACACTATGGATATAACTATTAACTTCAACTTGTTTAACTTATATACAAAGTAATTGCATTCACTCACATGCTTACTCTCTGGCTACACTTTCAAAATGGCACTAGGTACAATATGTGCCCGCTATTTATACATGCATGTTCATCACTTGCAAAGACACATCACACATTGTGCTCTACATCCTCACTTTTTTTACAATATGTGATGCACAGGATTTTAACATGCAAATAATACAGATAGCTTTTTTGTCATGCATTATATAAAACTATTAGGTATGCACAGTTATGTCCAAGTCGCCATTTATCTCACACCTGGACTGGACGTACAACCAAATTCTGTGATGTAAAACTGGAAATCAGGCATAGCAACTGAAGCTTTTTCTTTTGAATGTTCAATCTTTGGAATATTGGGAACATTCTCGGGACTGGAATCAGATGGTACAACATGTTCTGGAATTTGATCTAGCGTCTACATACTGCAATAACAATTCTGGTACTGGGGGAAGATGCCTGCGATTCCTCCTGTACTCTACACCCTCAGATTCTACAAAGGATCTCAGCTCTGTGCATATACCTGATACCTGGCCAATCCAGTCGAAACCTTTCACTGTTTCTATCCTCTCTGTCTTACCTTCCTTTACTGGATGTAGAAATCTGCTCAATTTGTCTTAACTGGACATCTGGATAGAATGTTTCTTGAAAAATTGGGCTCTGATGGTTCTGTTGTTTTAGCTTTAGGCCTCAATAAACTGGAACTAACAGACAATGTTGTTCTCGTTTGCCTGCTCAGAATTTTCTGAGCAGGCGAGCCAAGTATATCATCACAGGGTATGTTTCTGAGATTAAGCAGATTCAAAAAGACATCGGCATTGTCATGCTTTGACTTTTCAAGTAATTCCTTTCCATTCTGCACTGCATGTTCAGCTAGTCCATTTGACTGTGGATATTCTGGACTACTAGTAACATGTATCAAGTCCCATTCACTTGCAAATTTCTGAAATAACCAACTAAAAGTGAACTACAATGGACTGAAGAAATGATGTTTCAACTTGGTAATAACAGTAGTGGATGTTAGATTAGGTAGTAAGTCAATCTCAAACCAGTTCGAATAAGAGTCTATGACTATGAATACTAAGTAATGCAGATTGTTCCAGTCGAATATGTCAGATCAGTGGCTACTGCTGACCAAGGTTATTCAGGAACTTGATTTAGCTGAAGTGGTTCTCTTTGCAAATGCGGTTTAGTACTACTGCATACTGAACAAGAAGAAAGTACTATATCAGGGTTCCTATTACAATGACGAAAACACATTTTCATCGACACATGTAGGGCAAACAGGCAAAACAGCGAAGCGGCTGTTCAGAAAATTCATTCAGTGGGAAAGAAGACACTTGACCGCTTTGTTGCTTTGTCTGTTCTGAAAGTGTAGTGTGGACCCTTGTCCGGTATAGCTCCTGAGGGTGATTATGCAACAGTTACTGACCTTAGGGTTAGGGTGCAGGTTAAGATAAGTGCATATGTATGAAAATGTTTAATGTTTTTTATTTTGCGTTAGATGTATGGTTGAGTTATGTGTGTATGTGTTTTCAGTGGTTTACTTTTGTTTTGAGGGGGTAGGATAAGGGTTAAGGTAAGTGTGTATGTGTTTTGAACTGTTTACGTAAATGGGCGAGAATTACTGACCTTAGGGTTAGGGTGCGGGTTAAGGTAAGTGCATATGTTTTAAAATGTTTACTGTTTTCTTTTCGTTAGACATATGGTTGGGTTACGTGCATATGTGTATTTAGTTGTTTACCGGTTTTGGGGGGTATAATTAGGCTTAGGGTATGTGTGTATGTGTTTGGAAGTGTTTAATGTTTTTATTTTTGGGGGGTTGGAACAGAGATTTCTTTCCTAGGGAAATCAATCGCTGTTCTGTGGTTTTGACATTTTCAGCTTTCACTGAATATGTGTCGATAAAACACCGTTAGCTGTTTTCAGCGTTTGGTGTTTTAATATGAACCCCTATATCAATGTATTTCACTAGTGAAGGTCAAAATACTAGTTCTTTCACCCTTCTTTTGATAGAGTCAGAGCGTGGGTGACCATGATGCAAAATCTGGATATATTCATGTTGTAAGGAAGCAGGAACAACAATTTTAGGACCTTTGAAAATAATGCCATCTTCCATCAACATCTCATCTCTGTAATGAAAATAGGTTTGCACTTCAGGTGGTACACTAGATTGCTTTGACGGCCATCCAACATTAATGTAGTGGTTGAGCTTTTGCAAAATCTGATCAGTGCTTGTACGATCTCTCACCTCATCAAGTCTTGTGGTAGAAAAATTATGCACTGCCATTAAGTCAAAATCAAATTTCTCTGTATCAAGTTGTTCCGTTGTATTTTTGGCCAATCTGGATAAGGTATCAGCCACTTAAAGAAGTTCACCTTTTTTATAGACCATTTTGAAGTTGTACTTTTCCAACTTGAGCATCATTCTTTGTAATCTCACTGGAGTGGAATGCATAGGCTTCTTTAGAATAGTAACTAGAAGTTGGTGATCAGTTTCAATTTGAATAGCTCGAACATAAATATAATCATCAAACTTTGAACATGCAAATACTACTGCCAAAAGTTCTTTCTCAATTTGAGCATACTGCATCTCAGTTTGGGTAAGTGTTCTAGATGCATAGGCTACTGGTCTGCCTTCCTGAAGAATAACTGTGCCAAGACCAAATTCTGAAGCATCTCAGGAAAGAGTAACTGGTTTATTAACATCATTGTACTTTAATGTAGGTGGGGTGACAATTTTCTGCTTAAGGTTTTCAAATGCCTTCTGGTGCTGTTCCAGCCAAGACCATGTAACATTTTTGTGCATTAGCTCTCAAAGGTGCTGTCAGCTCACTAAAGTCTGGTATGAACTTGCCTAGATAGTTGACCATGCCAAGGAAACATAGTAGAGCTTGAATATTATCGGTGCCGACATCTCAAGAGTAACTGCTTGCTTAGACAGGTCTGGTCTTAGGCCAGTGCTGGTAAACTAGTGACCTACATATGTAAATTCTGGTAGTTTGAATTTGCACTTCAGAGAATTGAGCTTTAAGTTCACTTCACATGCTCTGTCTAGAACTCTCTTAAGGTTTCTGTCATGTTCTGCTTCACCACTGCCTCCAACCAATAAATCATCTACTACTATGTCACAAGGATAACCTGAAAATATTTGCTCCATTGCACGCTAGAAGACTTCACTTGCAGAATCTATTCCAAATGGCATCCTCAGGAAACTACACCTGCCAAACGGGGTACCAAAAGTGGTCAGAAATGAGGATTTGCGATCAAGCATCACTTGCCAAAATGAACTTTTTGAATCCAAGACAGAAAAAAAAAACAGTAGCATTCGGTATCAGGGCTTCAACCTCTTTGACTCTACTCATTGAATGATATGGTTTCTTAAATGCTTTGTTCAAATCTCTTGGGTCAATACATATTCTGATTTCATCTTGAGCCTTTCTTGTGGGCTGCTATCATGGACGACACCCATTCAGTTGGTTCTGTAACTGGACAAATTACACCTTGCTGCACCATTTTATCCAACTGAGCTTTGACTTTATCTTGCATAGCTATTGGAAGATTTCTTGCTGGTCTGACTACTGGACTGACCTCTGGGTCTAACTTCATAGAATATACAACTAGAAGTTTGCCCAACTTGTCATCGGAAACATCAGCATATTCTGAGAAAATGGCTTCACAAAAATTGGAACTAGGATATGCACTTACATGATGAATTTCTTTGGTAGAAGAAAGCAGATTCATTCTTAAACTGTCTCTAAGACCCAATAATGACTGCACATGTCTTCGAACTACAAAGAATAATAAGATGCAACAGTTCTTAGCCAAGTAACATGAAAGTACTACTGAGCCTTCGGTTTGAATTTCTTCACCTCCATAAGCAGCAAGTTTCGCACTACTAGCCACAGTGAGTTGTTCATTAGTTCTCACCTTAGCAAATGTGTCTGATGACATAACATTACACTTTGAACCAGTGTCTACTTTGAGCTCGGTGGATTTACCATTGAACTGGACAGTACAAATCACTTCATTCTTTGCCAACAGATTCACTGCATGGACCCTTTATACACCATCTACATAGAAAGTGGACTGCTGCAACTCCACTTCATCAGTTTGCTTTCTTGAGTGACCTTTCTTTATAACTGTGTTAGGCTTAGTTGATTTGAAAAACCTTTGAAAATGGTTCCATTTTCTATACTTGTGGCATTGCTGACCAAATGCTAAGCATATTTCTCTTTTAGACTTATGATTGGCACCACAATTGTGACAGCTAACAATAAAGCTGGATTTGGGTTTTGCTTACTCATGCCTGTACTGCAATCAGCATGTTCCTTTCTTAGGACATGGTGGAAAACTATGTGGTTTCCCTGATAAACTAGCAGGGGCTGTGGCTGCCACGTGTTCAGGCTTGCTTCTATTTGCCACGTGTTGTATGCTATCTGCATTTCCTCTGGAGCCTGCTGAAATCATGCTCATCACTTGCAAGCATATTTGTCTTTCTTTCTGGAACTTCATAGATTTGACAAATCTCAATGGCTTTACTCAACATTAAATCACTGTCACGAAGCAAAATATTTCTCACCGCAGCACTACTAATACCACACAGAAACCTGTCCTTTATTAACTCATCTTTTAAGTCACCAAACCGACACATTTTAGCTTTGTTTCTCAGGTCAGTAATATACACTACAAAAGTTTCCCCTGGTTTCTGATCTCTTGTGTAAAACAAATGCCTCTCTAATGTAATATTTATCTGAGGATTGCACATTTCTCTGATTCTGTGCTTCAAACACTCCGGGTCTTCCCTTGATACAGCCTGTAGAATAATATGATGATTTTCACCTTCTCCCTCATATACTGCTGGTGCAGGCACAAATGAATGCTCTCTTCAAAGGCCTCCGACTCAGCTAGGTTTAACAAAATGAATGCCCTGGTGCATGCATCTTTGTCTGAATAAGCTGCTTGTATAAAAATATCATACTCTTGCTCAAATATTCTCCAATTCTCTGCAATATTCTGATCAAATACAAGTGGTAAGGGCTTTCAAAATCCGTCTGTCATATTAACACATACCAGTGAAGGATTTTGCAAATATGCATGAATACATACACAAACACATATGCCAGAAATTTATGCCAATATTTGTAACTTTGCTCAATGACACAACAAGCCTCTGAATAACTGAGTTTTGCGAAATAGGTTTCTTGGGCACTTTGACACTCTCAAAATTATCGTACATTAAAAGTAATTTTATAATAATTTTAAGAAACACTTTAAATAACTGAATTGTGCAAATGAACTGGGCAAAAGAAGCTTGGACAGAGAAACATTTCAAAGTAACTGCACTTTGCGAATAAACAGTACACAACACACTGAAACTTCCCAAAATGGTGGAACTTTGCTAGATAATTCTCTACAGTGCAAGAAGCACTCTGTAATGCCTGTACATTGTGAACAGACACACCCAGCACAAGAAACTTTTTGAAATGACTGTACTTTATGAAATAGTTACACTTTGCACACACAAAGTCTTCAGAATACATGCACAGCAATAAGCACACACTGAAAGCACTTTTATACACTTTGAGATACTTCGAATAACTCTAGTTATGCCCTTGATACAATATGAAGTCGTAGTTATTCCAAAACACAGCACTTTGACACAAATATGCAGTTGCCTTGCTTTATTTATGCATAATGTGCCTTGTTTTACCCTTGTTACATTCATTTTGCTCATTTAATCACTTTTCATGCCCAGTGTAATTTTCTTGTGCTCGTTTTACTCTAAACATGCCCGTTTTGCTTTAAACACATTTGCTTCACTCTACACATACTTGTTCTGCTTTAATATCTTAATCTCAAACATTTTGCTTAATTAGTAAACCTTTTGCACCTCTCACTTGTGTAATAATGAGGTTTGTGCCCTTGTGAAGCTTTGTTTTATCTTTTTTTTATAAAGTAAACTGTTTGGGCAAGTTTTCTTTACCTTTGGTTCTTTTCTGGCTCTTTTTCAAGTTTGTTTCTCTTAATTTACCTTCACTGTTATCTCTGCACCTCATGGCTCCGAATATCAATCTCTGGCATCCTACTTCTGACTTCATGTCGCTTGTCGTGTTGTCTTGTTTTGGATGTAATAGACGAGTCTTCCTGGGTTCTGTTCAAGCAGCTTTATTATGTACAAGAACATTATGATTATAGCTATTAACTTCAACAACTTATATACAAACTAACTACATTCATTCTCACATGCTTCCTCTCTGGCTGTACTTTCAAAATAGCACTAGGTACAACATGTGCCCACACTGTGGCTCTACAACAGTTGTCCTACCTAATTCTATTACAGTATAATCTAAACCTTTTATTGTTTCATGTCATAATATATCTATTCCTGAACATGTATTTTTACCGATTTCCAAACAACATTTTCATCCCATAACTCTTCCATTTGTAACTTTTTTTACCTTATTAATATTCTTGTGCTTTCTAATATAATAACATGCATGTGAAGTGCTGCACACAATTCTAATACACCTCATCTTCTTTTAACATTCTTTATATTATTAACATTTATACCAAAGACTTTTAGCTAATAAATTGTATATCCCATTCCACTTTTAGCCTTTGCATTTTTTATTTTCTTTTGTAATTACACTTTTAAACTTCCTTTTCCTATCTTTCACCCTTGTCCTATGGAACTCTTTTTTCCCCCTTAACCATTCTCCAATTTGTATATTAATCTTCACTTATTTCTTGCACCATTTCCTTTCTTCATTTTCATTTTTTTAGGTACTGTTTTCTCTTCTTTATTATTTTCATGTACTACAATCTATTCTTCATGTTCATCTTCTAACTATTATATATATATATATATATATATATATATATATATATATATATATATATATATATATATGTGTGTGTGTGTTTCTACTTTCACAATCCACACATGCATCTCCAGTTTGCTCACAGTTTCTACACATCATTTTACAGTTTGTAACTACATACCCTGTCTTATCACAAATAAAACATTTTTTTATTTCAACTGCTAATTAAATGATCTACTTTTCCACAAACAACAAAATTTTGGTTGTACTCTCTATTTCCCTGTACATTATGAAATTGATCAGTCACAGCTTGAAGTTAATGGAAAGAGTAGTGGAAGCTAGGTTAAGAAGGGAGGTGATGATTAGTGATCAGCAGTATGGTTTCATGCCAGGGAAGAGCACTACAGATGCAATGTTTGCTCTGAGAGTGTTATTGGAGAAATACAGAGAAGGTCAGAAGGAGTTGCATTGTGTCTTTGTAGACTTGGAGAAAGCATATGACAGGGTGCCTAGAGAAGAGTTGTGGTACTGTATGAGGAAGTCGGGAGTGGCAGAGAAGTATGTAAGAGTGGTACAGGATATGTACGAGGGTAGTGTGACAGTGGTGAGGACTGCAGTGGGAGTGACAGGTCCGTTTAAGGTGGAGGTGGGATTACATCAAGGATCAGCTCTGAGTCCTTTCTTATTTGCAGTGGTGATGGACATGTTGACAGATGAGATCAGATAGGAGGCCCCGTGGACTATGATGTTTGCAGATGACATTGTGATCTGTAGTGAGAGTAGGAATCAGGTTGAGGAGACTCTGGAGAGGTTGCGATATGCTCTAGAGAGCAGAGTAATGAAGGTCAGCAGGGCTAAGACAGAATATATGTGTGTAAATGAGAGGGAAGGTAGAGGAATGGTGAGGATGCAGGGAGTAGAGTTGGTAAAGGTGGACGAGTTTAAGTACTTGGGATCAACAGTTCAGAGTAATGGTGAATGTGGAAGAGAGGTGAAGAAGAGAGTACAACAGGGTGGAATGAGTGGAGAAGAGTGTCAGGAGTGATTTGTGACAGACGGGTACCAGTAAGAGTGAAAGGGAAGGTCTACAAGAGGGTAGTGAGACCAGCTATGTTATATGGGTTGGAGACAGTGGCACTGACAAAAAGGCAGGAGTCACAGCTGGATGTGGCAGAGTTAAAGATGTTAAGATTTGCACTGGGTGTGACTAGGATGGACAGGATTAGGAATCAGTATATTAGAGGGTCAGCTCATGTTGGACAGTTTGGAGACAAAGCAAGAGAGACGAGATTGCGTTGGTTTGGACATGTGCTGAGGAGGGATGATGGGCATATTGGGAAAAAGATGCTAAGGATGGAGCTGCCAAGTAAGAGGAAAAGAGGAAGGCCTAAGATGAGGTTTATGGATGTGGTGAGAGAGGACATGCAGGTGATTCATGTGACACAGCAAGATGCAGAGGATAGGAAGAAATGGAAAGAGATGATCCGCTGTGGCGACCCCTAATGGGAAAAGCTGAAAGATGATGATGATGATGATTTCCCTCTACATTTATCACACTCAGAATATGTACAACTTTTTTATTTTCAAAATTACACCACATTTCCATCTCCCAGTCAATAAACCTCTATCATAAATCTTTGTAACATCCGTTACATTTCTACATAAAGTCATTAAATAATCTTTTAACACTTCTTTCTGAATTTCTGTCCAAAATTGCACTGAAATTCTCTTTTTTGCTTCTCTATCGAATGTTTGTACCACATACAAGTTCCATGGATTGCAGTCTTTTTTTAATCTCAAATTGCTCTGAACATTTCTCCATACATTGTCCAGTCTCAAACAAAATGCCACAATATGTATCTTTATTAAAGTGTATAAAATCTCTTACCTCAAAGGTGCAATTATGGTATCCCAAACCTCATACCTTTCGTGTCCTTTTTCTCCCTTGCTGCTTAGCATTACCACAGATTTCTTCCTTGGCATCTCTTTTGTCAACGCCACTAAACTGTTCTTGTGGGGGGCTGTGTCCCCCACACTCATTTCGATGAACAGCACTTTCGATATTTTAGCCATTCAACATTGTCAGTTTTCGACAATGTGATAGGAACCCCATCCTGAAACCCTTCTGATTGGAGGGTTGTAATTATACTTACACTGTGTGAATCTTTGTGAATCTTCTTGAAACAGCCTCTCCTGGAACAATGCTTCTGACTCCTGTAAAGGTGCATTCACTTTTAACTCATCACTCTGTTCTGGTATCTCCTTCATTAATCACTCCTCTCCTTCTTTGCTCCTTCGCATCACCTCATTTTTTTGAAAGATCAGACTCCTTCACCTCCCAAACAATTTCTTTATTATCTAAAACTTGTATACCATTGACCACCTCTTTCTCACCATTACTGCTCACCATATATATTCCTTCACTCTCAGACCAGAACCAGGAAGTGTAGTTGCAAACAGCATCCATGTATGAAAAGGCATGGGAAGGTCCCCAATGCCCTGGCTAAAGTTTCCACAGTAGTACAAATACCACCACAGATCTTTCCTTAAAAATGGCCACTAGCCTAATGAGACTAACCAGGTCAACAAAGGATAGGAAAATAAAAAAAATGTTGATTCCGTTGACTAGTCCCTCAAATATGTCTGCAAGAAGGAGTGCTAAAACTGGACTCAGAACTGACCCTAGCAGTTCTCTACTTATCACTGTCCTTATTTTTGACATTGCCCTTTTCAACACAAATCTGTCTGCGATCACTTAACCCTGTATCGTCCAGTTCCCTAAGTCTTGATCCTACTCATAACCTCTCCAATTTCTCTCAACAAAATTGCTGAAATTCCATGTATACCAAATTTACTGCTACTCCCCTGTCAAGTTCTACTGTAACTCCATTACAAAGTTTGTCTGATATCTTTGTCTGTTAAAGATCTCATGTTTCTTTGTTGTCCTCTGCATTGCTTTCATCTGTGAAACAGTCAGCCTTTTCCACAGGATTCTTGGCATGACTTTCTCTCTGCTACTGCTGTTAGGCTAACAGGGCTGGTTTGTAGAGCCTTCAAATTCCTAATCCTCCTTGTGTAAGGGTACCACAATTGTCACCTTTCAGCCCAGGGGAAGTTCTACAGTAACTGGTGATCTACTGAATATCTCGGTCATGCAATCTGCTAATACACTGACAAGACTGTTGAGGACTTTGAAAAGCAGCCATCTGGTTCTAGTGTTTTATCCTCATTTAAGAAACTAACTTCCTCCATGTCTATCCTGGTGTCTTGTCAACTGATACCTTCACTCTGCTCTACATTCCTCATAGCACAGCACATTCCTCTTTCTGTAGCAAAGAATTAATTTAGTACATCTGCTTTTCCCAGACTTCTGTGACTTCAGTCGCAATTCTTTGCTCAGCCTAACCAAATCTCTTTCTCATTTCCTCATTTCTGCTTTTTGCCCAAAGAAGCATTTGTTCACCAACCTGACCTCCTCTGACAACTCAAATTCATCTTGTACCTCTTTACTGCTGATCCTTCCTTCTATACTTCACCCACCTCTTCAACCCCTACTCCACTTCCCACCTCCTTTACAGAATATTGTTTGCCCAACTGTTAACCTCACTCACATTTCTAGTAGCTACATTGGGCTTCTATCTCATCTTCATACCCTTATTTATAGCCATGAGTCTTGCATCCCTGATCCATTCTCACAACATGTTTGGCCACTCAGCTGCTTCACAGTCACCTAACAGCTTTGAACTTCTCTTGTGGATCATCATAATCTACCTCTGAAAACCTCACACTCTTATCTTTATCTCTGGGACGAAAGGCTGGTAAGGGCCAAAAAGGTCTTTGGAAAAACTGCAGGGCTCAAAAAAGTTTAAATCAAAAATAGCCCAAGAATAATGAATGGCAACACACATGGCTGACTAGTTACGAATAAAACATGTAATTATTGCACAAAAATAAAAATCAAGCTAACACAGAAAAAAAAAATACCAGCTAAGTAAAAATACCCAGTGCACATGAACCAAACAACTTGTGTGTTTATGCACTTCATCTAACTTTCTTTGTCTCATTGTCAAGGAGCAGCTAAGGAAAGCAAATCTGCCACCTTATGATTCATCCCTGCAGCTTCTTATGTAAGTCTGAAAAAGGTAGCAGTGTAGATAATGTGACTAGTCCTGTACAGGCACAATCTGTAATGCATTCTAAGAGCAGTACCAGACTGTGCTACACTGCAATAAAAGCAAAAGCATGAGAAATGTCTGAAATAATACCATTCCAGGATGAAAAAAATAAAATACAGCATTGGGGCTTTTACTAACAGCTCTACAAACATGCACATTGTAAGCAGGTTTAACTTAGCTAACATACAAAGACTTGGGGGTGAGAGAGGACTGAAACAGCTGAACTCACTCACTTCTCCTGGGGGGGTTGATGCCC
This sequence comes from Protopterus annectens, assembly GCF_019279795.1. Taxonomy (NCBI): domain Eukaryota; kingdom Metazoa; phylum Chordata; order Ceratodontiformes; family Protopteridae; genus Protopterus; species Protopterus annectens. The sequence continues at coordinate 599,895,242 of NC_056731.1, read as the reverse complement.
AAGAATATATCTTAAATATCAGCTCCTAGACTGGAGAGCTAATGGAGGCATTTACTTTGGGGAGGGGGGGGGGCATATGCAGACTTGCACCATTTAGTGAAGCAAATGGCTCTCCTGGATAATGCCCATTAAACATATAATCCCAGAAGCAATACCTGGGAACATGCAGGGTACAGCAACAAGTCACCACATAAAAGCCATACCCACTTGCAAATGATAGCACCAACATCAAAATTTGCCTCTTACCCTATGAGTAATCATTGGACTTTAAGCCTTAAATCTCAAGGGAAATGAACTGGTCACAAGGCCTCTCTTCTCATGGGAAATACATAGATCAACATAAGAATCATGAGATAATGATGATGAAGATGGAAAGAAATAATCATGAGATGATGATGAAGATGGAAAGAAAGAAAATGATCTGGCCTCATGTTTTTGTCCCATCCATCATAAAATTTTTGATTTTCTCATAAATTACTAAGGACTAAAGCTAGTCAGTCATGCACTTTGATGCAAAGTCTGTTGTTCTATTAACTTTTTAAGTGAATAAGAGTAATACTTTAAAAATGCCCTGAGTTTGGTGTAACTATGATAAACAAAACAACCTACCTGAAGTGAGAAACTTTCCTACCAAATCTTCCTATATACAGACTCAGAGTCTAGAGGATTGCAACTGAGATAAAACAACATCAAAGCATCTGCCACTAAAAATAAGGAAAAGGTGTGGAAGAAATAGAGCTAGAAAATTGTGTCATGGGAATCTGGTTAGAACAGGATCTCGGATGTCAAGCATTGGAAGGAAGGTTGTGAGTCAAGAAAAGAAGCAAAAGTTATATACTTACCATAAGCTTGTTGGAGGGTGGCCTAATGGTTAAGGTTTTTGCCTTACAAACAGAAGGTGCAGGGTTTGAGTCTCACAATTGATAATTGGCTAAGCTTAAAATGGCTCGCAAGGGCAGTTAGCTTAGTACTAATCTATGAACCTATGAACCTATAACATTAGATCTACATGACTCACGTCTGTCCACTTCAACCTGAGGACTGGTTAACTCAGACAATAGTTGCTTAGCACCTTTAATTCTCTCTAATGCTGGTCCCTTAACTCCTATAAAGCATCACATTTCCCTTTATCTTCTGATCAAGTTTGCTGTACACACACATCTAGTACTCACAAATTAAAGCAATGCCACAGGACTATCCTCTCAGGTCACTTCAGAGGAATGGATTCTGTAAAAGGAAGGGGAAGGTGGCGGTGTGAGTACATAACTTTTCTGCATCTTACATAATGCATTCCAGTTACCTCAACCTTAGGACAGAGTCCCCAGCTAAAACCATAGCAGTGGTATCAGGACAAAATATCATGATGTCTGGTAACTCTGACAGTGGACTTTGAAACCATATCCACCTTATTATGTTTTGCAAAAGTGTGCAGTGGAGCCCAAGTCTCAAATAAAGAGATAATATTAACTGAAGACTTCCTGAAAAAAATCAGGTCTATATTACAAAGTCAAAAGGTAAAAAGAGCAAACGCTCGTTTATCAAGCACTAAAACCCAAAAGCACTAAATATTGAACACACGGAACAGCGATTTTTTTCCCAGGGAAAAAAATCGCTGGGCCACTTTCGGGACTTTGCCATTTCCTCCACTGTGGTGTGATCTCAGAGTTGGTATATTTAAGTAGGGGGGTGTGGGGACACACATTTTGTGTTTGGATTTTTTTTTTTTTTTTTTTGCGAAGCAGCAATTCACTGTTCCGTGTCTTCGATATTTAGTGCTTTTGGGTTTTAGTGTTAGATAAAAGAGCTTTCCCTCATTTTACCTTTTGACTTTGTAATATAGACCCTAAAAATTCAGGGGTTTTAACTCTAGCCTTAACCCTATCCATAGCAGTATGTGCTTTAAATTTACTTGGTAAGGTTTTCTTATATTTTAATAGCAAAAAAATTAGGGATTCTGACAGCCATCTGTGACTTTGATACTTTTTGAAGTGAAAACAACTAAAAATGATCATTCTATTTTACATAATTTTCTCTTTCTAAACAGTAGAGTACAATAACACAAGTAATATTCCAGTTTTGGAATACTGAGAAAAGAAACTGGGGGGACTGACTGTTTGATTAAGGCTAACCTCCAAAACCACTTTACAAACACAGTCTGGATTTGTACATAAAAAAACTGTTATTAATATTAATATAAGGCAATGTAGAATACAAGGCTAAGATTTCAGAAATCTTCCTAGCTGAAGTTACTGCCACTAGAAATAACAAAAAATTAAGATCCATTGCAGATTTAAATGGAGGTAATGTCAGCTTTTCCAGCATGAATTTTAAATCCCATGGAAGGGCAGGTTCGCCAAGGGGAGGCTTGAGAAGAAAGTTTCCCCTCAAAAACATCTATGCATATTTTTATAAAAGTTAAAGAAAAGTAGTACATACCCTGATGGAAATTTGAAATGGCTGCTAAGAGATCACTGACTGTAGAGATGATGGATCCTTTACTAAAATGTAAGCTAAAAATGGATCTAGGCCTTGCTCAGGAAGGGAAAATACCATCAATTTACACCTATATTTCCCGCTTCCTAGGGAAGGACTGCTGACATACTGTAAAGATATTAACCACCCTTGAAGAGAACAAGGAGATCCTGGCCATTGAGGAACATGCAGAATCCATGTGGATAATATGACGGAATGGAGGTCCACATGAGGCTAGCTAGATGGATGAGGTAGCAGACCATTTTTAGGGTCCTGAGATAATAGCTTTCTCTAACTTGTTTTTGTAAAGAATTACCTTATGAATGGAAATGGATACAAGACATAAAGAGAACCAAATGACCACTACAGGACCAAAGTGTCCTGGAATGTCTGCTGCTGTGTGTGTGTTGGGGGGGGGGGGGGTAAGGAAAGATACTGTCTGCATTTGGTGTTGGTTGTAAATACAAATATATCACAGTAACACCTTCTCTGGTAATGGAAAATGGCCTTCACCACTGACTAAGGGACCACTCATGAGGCAGTGACAAATGCCAACTTAACATGTCCACTAAAAAGTTGGACTACCTGGGAATGTGCAAGGAACTGATAAAAATGTGTGTTGACATGGCATATTTCCATACCATCTTCACCTTTTGACATGAGGGGAGTTGAGTGACTTCTGATTCACATGCTGACCCACTGCCATGTTCTCAAACAGGATGGCAATCAAAATTGGAGAGGAGTCCTGTACAGCCTGCAAAAATAGGAATCCAAAGCCCAACAAAAAATAATTAACTAACAGTCACTTAGGAATAGACCGTGTTCTAGAGTCTCCCACATCATGAAACTGCTGTCAAGGAATGACAACCACATCTCTATTAATGAAATCCTGGAAAATGAATTAACACTCAAACTGTCTGTAAACTACTGCAGCTACTTCATCACTGACAAACTCAAATTCAATATGCATATACTTCAAAGTATGAAAAAGACACACCAGAAACTGGGTTTACTTTACCGTAACAAAAAATTCCTAACACCAAACGCAAGACTGCCCTTGCCCAAGCCTTTCTCCTACCCTCCCCCTCACTTATGCAGCCCCTGTGTCTACCAACTTTCAAACTACAATCTTAAATAAACTCCAGCAAACATACCATAAGATAGCTAGATTTGTCACTAACTCCCCATACAATGCACATCGCTGCCTATCCTTAAATTCTCTCCATTGGCTTGAGTTCTCTCAACTTCAAATGCTACACACCATTCTCTACAAACCTTCATCCTGCCCTGCTCTTGCTTCCCTCATCTCTAGCTATTCTCCTTCTCATACTCTCCGCTCCTCTAATCAATTACTACTAGATAATTACCAACCCAAAAAAACAATAGGTAAGTTCCTCTATAAATATTCCATTACCCAAGCTTGGAACAATCTTCTCAGAGACATACGTTCTACCATTCATCCATCCCATTTTAAAGAAAAACTTAAAATTCACCTACTCGACACTAAAATCTGTCCTTGCCAAGGCCCAACCTAAACTTTCACCACCCCTCCTTAGTCTACCCCACATACAGCTTGTATGCGCCTCTACCAAATTCTATTCTCTGATTCCTTTTTCCTGATGATTCAACTTTTTCTTGTAAATACATTGTTGCTTCTGAAAATTATTTACCTTTACACTGTTTGATTTTCACATCACCGTATGTTCCACTTGTATTTTTTATTAATTAGATTGATTTGTCTTTTTGTCATGTAATGATCTTGTTATGTAAACTATGTGAATAACAGAGCTTTTTTCTTCGGGTGTCCACTGAAAATGGGCCACAAACCCAGTTGGACCAACCCAGTTAACAAATGTCAATAAATAAATAAAGAAATCTAAAGGGGACTGCAGGGTTAATGTATTCTCCATGTAGAGAAGGTCAAACAAGAAATATTGTATCCTGCTACGGTGGTAAATGCTCCTCTTGGGTACTCACTCCACAAACCTCAAGACGTCTACCAGATTAAATGCTTAAAAAAAATACCAAGAAGTACTTCCAATAGCTAGCTGGTATAAACTATCCCATACAGAACTGATGGCAAATTCTGTTCTATCTCTAAAATGAACATCTAACATATAAAGCTTAGGAACATATGGAAACTGAATATCTAACATGTAAAGTTTAGGAACATATGGAAACTGAATATCTAACATGTAAAGTTTAGGAACATATGGAAACTGAATATCTAACATGTAAAGCTTAGGAACATATGGGAACTGAATATCTAACATGTAAAGCTTAGGAACATATGGAAACTGAATATCTAACATGTAAAGTTTAGGAACATATGGAAACTGAATATCTAACATGTAAAGCTTAGGAACATATGGGAACTGAATATCTAACATGTAAAGCTTAGGAACATATGGAAACTGAATATTTAACATGTAAGGCTTAGGAACATATGGAAACAATATCTAACATGTAAAGCTTAGGAACACATGGAAACTGAATATTTAACATGTAAGGCTTAGAAACATATGGAAACTGAATATCTAACTTGTAAAGCTTATGAACATGTGGAAACTGAGTATCTAACATGTAAAGCTTAGGAACATGTGGAAACTGAATATCTAACATGTAAAGCTTACGAAGATATGAATAGTGACCACATGACAATATGACACAAGTAAATCTAAAACATTTCTGAAATGTCGCAGTAGTGTACTAAGATCTGGTGTAGTGGTCTCTAATTCTTCCAGCAGAGTCATGTATATGTCGTAAACACAAAACACGCAATCAGATAACTATATACAAAGAGTCTGCTTAGTTACTGGATGACCAGCCTGTACAATGGAAATGGTCTTTTCTACACAATACCTTAAAGCTCAGAGATCTGTGAACATTGCTGAGTGCAAAATTGTTTGCCATCTGGATTCCTGTTTGGACAAGAAGAAAAGAAGCTGGATGGACTAATTTAAAGTAAATTCAGAAACCACTCTGGGTATAAAAGAGGGATTTGTTTATGTGATTCCCAGTCTCCTTGTAAGATTCAGGAAGGTCTTCCAGCACAGGTAACTTCTACCAAAAACAATCTTACAAGATAAATGAAATCACCTAAACTAATACACCTGTAGTTCTCAACTAGAAAATTCAAATTCAAGAGCAGCAGCAATGGATGGCTAAAATGGACTTATGTGTAGCTTATTTCAAAAAAATGTTCCATCAGCTAAAGGGTGTTTAATAGGTAGTTATGCAAAAAGAAATGACTGAAACATGCACACTTAAGAATTGCAGTACTCTGAGTAACAGAAACACAATTAATGTCAGCAGACTTCTTATGTCACCAAAAGAAAAAACAATGCCTACCTGACAAGTCAGAATGTGTTATGCCTGCTCTCTGTGTTTCTCTGAGGATATACAAGACCTCATCAGGGAACAGATGGCTGTTTGGAAGAAACCTAGTATCCTATAAGATATGAAAATGAGAACTTTTTAAGATTTGGGTGAAACAATTCCCCTGTTCATAGGTTGATACCAGGCTATCTGCCCTAGGGCATTTACAAGCCTAGCCAGAGTGTGTTTGGCTTTCGCCACCCTTCTTAGATTAGTTGACTGTGCCTCTGTATAGTATGTCACAGAAGATAGCCCATTTAAGGTTAGTTTACCGTGCCTCTAATATTTTATAGGTTCATAGCTTAGAACTAGGATAACTGCCCTTGTCAGCCATTTCAAGCCTAGCCAATTAACCCATGTGAGAATCAAATCCTGCACCTTGCATCTGTAAGGTAAACACCTTAACCATTATACCATCCTCCCACCCTGTTCTACTGATAAATTCCTATACAGACTTAGTTTTGAGTGTTTTGACATCTAAGTTAGAAAAAACAGCCCATGTCTGTCTTGGCCTAAAAGTGGGTTATCATAATTGAATTTTTATCCTTTACAGACCTTTTGGGATTAGCAAGTAAACTCTGTAGCTTGATGGTAAGGGCTCTGCCTTACATCTACCGGGTCTAGGATTCAATCCTGACTTTTAGTCAATGTGAACTACTTTACATGTTCTACACAAGTTCAAGGTCTGGGATTTATTCTTCACTTCCAGACACTAGATGCCTGCACTAATTTGCCATGTGGAATATTCTCCATTACCTGGGTTTCCTTCTACCTCACAAAACATGGTTGATTGCAATAAACTCTCCAAACATATGCAGCATTTATCACTGTGTCTACAGTACGAGTTAGTCATGACCTATGGCACAACACATGGCTGAAAATGCTCTGAGAAGGGCCAGTTCAATTACACTGTTAAACAAATATATTTTATTTATTTATTTAACATTTGTTAAAAATAAATAGAGAAATCCCAAGAAATTAAAAAAGGCATATGTCCGTCAAGAACAAAATAATGGAAACTGACTTTTCAGGTGTGTTACAAAAGGATTAAGTTCTGTCCACCCCCATGTCTTTATGTATAGAAAAAAATATTTTTGTCCAGTTTTCTCTTGAGAAAAAGGACATTCCACCCCTTAGAGGGTCTGCTGCAGTGTTTTGTTAATGGAATTCAAATGACTTGGATAGTTACATTTAAAATGATTGCCTGTTCAGGCAAACATTGCCAGTCTGTGAAATTGCAGGAATGCGTGTATCCTTGCTTGTTTATGCACCACATCATAAAGGATCTGTCTGCGATTATCTGGAGGATCACTGGTTACAGACGTCACTGAGAGGAATTCAAAGCTACAAGTACTGCCCTCACTTTCTGATTAACAATTAAAGGCATGGGGGTACTTCCAAGATAGTGCCTGATTAGAGCTATCACACTGTTAAAAGTGAGGAAGTGTTAAAAAGGTGTGTGTGTGTGGGGGGGGGGGGTACTTATCTGCTAGTAGACACACTGCTTCCATCTCAGAAAAGAAAAATATCTGCGGAATGATTAAATAAATTCAATGAGAAAAACAGAAGAAAAAGTTCTAGTTGAGAAGAACGTGAAGACTGATAAGCAGGAACAAGACCTATGTGCAGCATTGATGCAGGAGATGGATTCCAGTAATACAGAAGAAGAAAAAAGCTGAAATGCAGTCATGAGTGGGGAAAATAAGTGGGACTTTGGAAAACTACATAAGAACAAATGAAACATGAATAAAATTATTAAACAGTTAAGCTACTGAACTGCTAAGTCTGAAGAGGCCAGAAAAAGAAATGAAGGAAAGAATTACATAGACTGACACATTAAATGAAGACATCATTCAGAAAATAGTCAATCTAGAAGAAACAGCACAGTGAGATAACATAAGCTTTTCTACAGTAGCAGAGAAGTTGAGGGAGAGGACTGTAGTAACTTTCCGAAGGCACAGATAAGTACCTTGGCTGATGTTGCACAGAAGGATTTGTTCCTTGCATGTCACACAGGTTCATAGGTTGGTACTAGGCTATCGGCCCAAGGGCCTATACAAGCCTAGCCATAACAATTCCCTGTATATTTCTTCCCACAATATTTACTTCCTTGGACCCCTGCCTAGCAGGGTGGCTGACGTGATCCCCGAGGTGAATTTCCTATCTCCCATGCAATTGTCAAGGTTCCTTTTGAAAAGGGCCAAGGAGGCACTCTGCCTGACATGTATGGGCAGTCTATTCCAGAGCATGACATCACATTAGTGCTCCCCTGGGCAGATATTGCATAGGAGGATTTGTTCCTCAAATGGACACGTCACATTAGTGTTCCCCTGGGCTGGTGTTGCACAGGAAAATTTGTTCCTTGCGTGGGCACGTCACATTAGTGCTCCCCTGGGCTGCTGTTGCACAGGAGGATTTGTTCCTCGAGTGGACACATCACATTAGTGCTCCCCTGGGCTGCTGTTCCACAGGAGGATTTGTTCCTCACATGGGCATGTCACATTAGTGCTCCCCTGGGCTGGTGTTGCACAGGAGGATTTGTTCCTTGAGTGGGCACATTGCATTAGTTCTTCCCTGGGCAAGTGTTCCACAGGAGGATTTGTTCCTCGAGTGGGCACATCCTATTCGTGCTCCCCTGGGCTGGTGTTCCACAGGAGGATTTGTTCCTCGAGTGGGCACATCCTATTCGTGCTCCTCTGGGCTGGTGTTCCACAGGAGGATTTGTTCCTCGAGTGGGCACATCCTATTAGTGCTCCTCTGGGCTGGTGTTCCACAGGAGGATTTGTTCCTCGAGTGGGCACATCACATTAGTGCTGCTCTGGGCTAGTGTTCCACAGGAGGATTTGTTACTCGAGTGGGCACATCCTATTAGTGCTCCTCTGGGCTGGTGTTCCACAGGAGGATTTGTTCCTCGAGTGGGCACATCACATTAGTGCTCCTCTGGGCTGGTGTTCCACAGGAGGATTTGTTCCTCGAGTGGGCACATCACATTAGTGCTCCTCTGGGCTGGTGTTCCACAGAAGGATTTGTTCCTCGAGTGGGCACATCACATTAGTGCTGCTCTGGGCTAGTGTTGCACAGGAGGATTTATTCCTCGAGTGGGCACATTACATTAGTGCTCCTCTGGGCTGGTGTTGCACAGGAGGATTTATTCCTCGAGTGGGCACATCGCATTAGTGCTCCTCTGGGCTGGTGTTGCACAGGAGGATTTATTCCTTGAGTGGGCACATCACATTAGTGCTCCTCTGGGCTGGTGTTGCACAGAAGGATTTGTTCCTCGAGTGGGCACATCCTATTAGTGCTCCTCTGGGCTGGTGTTGCACAGGAGGATTTATTCCTCGAGTGGGCACATCACATTAGTGCTCCTCTGGGCTGGTGTTCCACAGGAGGATTTGATCCTCGAGTGGGCACATCCTATTAGTGCTCCTCTGGGCTGGTGTTCCACAGGAGGATTTATTCCTCGAGTGGGCACATCACATTAGTGCTGCTCTGGGCTAGTGTTGCACAGGAGGATTTATTCCTCGAGTGGGCACATTACATTAGTGCTCCTCTGGGCTGATGTTCCACAGGAGGATTTGTTCCTTGAGTGGGCACATCACATTAGTGCTCCTCTGGGCTGATGTTGCACAGGAGGATTTATTCCTCGAGTGGGCACATTACATTAGTGCTCCTCTGGGCTGATGTTCCACAGGAGGATTTGTTCCTTGAGTGGGCACATCACATTAGTGCTCCTCTGGGCTGATGTTGCACAGGAGGATTTATTCCTCGAGTGGGCACATCACATTAGTGCTCCTCTGGGCTGGTGTTCCACAGGAGGATTTGTTCCTTGAGTGGGCACATCACATTAGTGCTCCTACATCAGCCTCCAGAAAACAGCTGAGACTCACACTATTTACAAAGCAATTGCACCAGAAGAACGAGATGCTTCTGACAAAATTAGAGCAAAAAGAAAAGGGAGTGAACACTGCTCATGCTTCACTATGTGTGGAAAATGACTACATGCTTTATACATACTTTATACTATTCATACCTCTCAACTGTACCAATTTTCATAGAATGTACAGATTTTTGCCTCACATTTTTGGTCCATTTTTCATAAAATTGTGGTTTTCTGGAAAATCACTGGTAAATCATTAAGGACTGAAGTTATAAAATTATAGACATTTGAGTTACAGGCTTCATACCCTTCCAAAAATTCATGCAAATGTAAAACCTGTCATTCTATCAACTTTCTAAGTTTGTAACAGCAATATTTAAAAATTGTCCCTATTTTTGGGCCTTAGTCCCACTTTTATTTTATGGCCTTGTTCAGATTTCTTGCACTAAGGGGTTGATAGGTATGGTACGAATGTGAGGCCGGAGTGAGATTCAAACTGCTTTACCCAACCTTTTTAATACTACTTTTTCGAGTAAGTCAAGAACATATATGAAGGCATATCTAGCTTTGGAGGAGATTTAAAAAAAAGTTCAGTCATCAGAACTCCAGTCAGCAAAGTGAAGAGGACTTTGTTTCTAAGGCCTATACAATTAAGGAGGTCCAAAAAAGGCCATGCCAGTAAAACTTTTTCCCTTATTCCAAAAAAAGTCCTGGAGCACCCTGTAGTATTAGGAGAAGCTTGAATTCAAGGCAGGTGTTGGTACTGCAAGAAAGGGCAGGAGGAAGAAGAAGTCCAACAGCCAGGTGAACAGTAAAAGCAATGGAAAGTATTACCCGCAGACTAGTGTGAATGTGAAAACTGAAAATCATGACTTTCATTTTGTGTCAGATAGGAAAAGCTGGGATCTGATCCAGAATTTGGAAAGAAGAAATGGTGATAAATGTGCAGAAGGCAAGTATCATCACCCCTTTACATAAAAGGGGCAACTCCAATGAACTGTCCAGTTACTGACCAATCTCCATCCTCTCGCCTCTTTCCAAACTCCTGGAAAAATGTATACATAAGCAATTGCTTCATCATCTGATCCAAAACAAACTTATTACCCCTAGCCAATAAGGTTTTTGCCCATCACACAGCACCACCACTGCTCTAATCTCCTTCATGGACACTGTATCCAGATCCATTGACTCTGGTAATATCACAATATCACCTCTGTCTTATTACTAGAATTATCAAAGGCATTTGACACAGTGTCCCAGAACAAATTTATACAACAGCTATCCATTATGGGCTGTGCCCCACCATCCCTCCAATGGTTTACAAACTGCCAACAATGTGATAAATGGCAAAATAATTTATCCCAATATTAAACCAACACAACTGGGGTACCACAAGGGTCCATACTCGAACCCTTACTGTTCAATATTTTTACCAACAAACTCCACTCCTTCTCTCCCCTTAGCTCCGTTATCCAATATGCAGATGACACTACTATAATCTTCTTCTCTAATAACTTACAACAGTTCCAACAACTCACCCAGACCAGCCTCACCTCAACAGAGGCATGGCTGTGAGAAGCCCAGCTACTCCTAAATCCTAAAAAACAAAACTTTTGCTGTTCTCAGCAAAACCAATCTCAGCTGAGTTTAAAATATTATCTAAGGATAACACAGAAATTGAAACAGTTTACACTGCCAAGCTACTAGGTGTTACTATAGACAAACAAACTTTCGAACATCACATCTGCAACAGCATTAAAAATACACATCAAACTAGGAACATTTTCAGACAAAAAACTTTCTTGGATAACTCCACAAGAAAAACCCTTTCCAACACCCATTTGCTTCCCTCTCTCTTATATGCAGCCCCCTTATACACCAATTTACAATCTTCTCTTAAAAACAAGTCCTGCTACCATAAAATTGCCAGATTTGCCACAGGCTGTTCTTACCATTTCCATCACTGCCTAGCTCTGAAACAACTAAACTGGCTCAAACTCACACACCACCTAAACCTAGTTTATCTGTCTTCTGCACGTAAAATGATATATACAGCTGATAGTTGCCCAACCCTGAAATCTGTTCTAAAACCCTACATCCCTACCAGAGCCTCTGCTTTGAAAACAAACTACTAACCATCTACACTCAAAACAAAACAGCTGGACAGTGCCTAATAAAATATCACAATTGTGCACATATGTCACTGATAATCTGTTTGCAGGTAAATGTTAAAAGTAAAAAAACTCAGTTACATCAAGTATAGCCACCAGATGGGTTATAGTATACATACAGTTCAAACAAAGTATACAGGAGGGTACAAATAGCTACTACTAGTAGCAGTAGACAGCAAAGGCAACAGAAAAAAATATATTCTGTCATTAAAAACAGCCAAAAATGATCAAATCAGACAAAGGTCTATAGTTTAACAACCTAATAAAGCAAATGTATAATCAAAGTGTTGGGCTGGTATACATTCTGTTCTCACAACGTAAAGCAGATAAACAACAGTGCAATACTACAGGGGGAGGGATACTTTCTCAGTTTTACACTGACTGTGTAAGCAGTATGTATTGCAAAAGGGTCTGCAATAAAGTTACAGGAAGAAATAATATCTCATTCCTTCTTGACAATACTCTTTCGGGAGGGGGGGGGACAGGTATTAGTGCATTAAAAATATTGGGAAACAGATTAAACCTGACAGGATATGACATTTTGCAAGCTGTTAATAGCTATCATGCTAGTTATTAATATTAAATTGTATTTACAACCTGTTAAACTGTAATGCTATACAAGAGGTGGCTTAAAATTGCTTTATTAAAGCTATACAAGAGAGAGTAAAGATATGTAAAAACTGAGAAAGAATGGTCACTATTTTTAATATGTTTTTGGCAAGACCACAATTTTATGGTTAAAGTGACATTGAAACTGTATATTTTCAGCAGTGCATAAATGCTTGGAGTAGCACACAGTTCTTGTCTCTTATAGATATCAGTCTATCTCTAACCGTTTGATATTAATAAAAGTAAAGAGTTAATTCAACAGGTGCAAAGAGGTAATAAAAGAGTAATAACTCATAAATGATTGCAAAACAATAAATGAATCAAGTTAAAAAAATAAAACTAAAGCAGACACAGCTCATAACTGTTGGAATATTTTCAAAGAATTGTCTGCAAAAGAAAAAGTTGTTAAATACATTCAGTTTTGGTAGTAATACTTGATATCATTGTATTAACCATGTAAAATTGCATTTTGACTTGTGTATCAAAAGAAGACTAAAGATTTTGTTTCTTAATGGGTTTTCTATATAATGTAATCAACAATACATATCAGTATAAAGTGTTTTGAGTATGTTTTAAAATAAAAAGAGGGAATTGTAAGATTATGCTCAACAAGGTTTTAAGGTTGAAAGTTATTTGTTACTGCTCTGAGTTTGGGGCTGCAAAGTATAGTGTCTCATCAGTGTATATTCTGCAAGTTTCTGTATGCAACAAACTGTGACTGCAACTATAACTAGACTTTGATTTCAGCAAAACCCAGCCAGCAAGACTGAGTGTCTTAAGAAGACTTCAGAGCCATCACAGTAACAGCACCCTGCTTTTTACACCATTAAAATTAATTTTTCAAATATTTCTGACAACGTACTCTACAGGGAACTTTTAAAGTCTGCCAACTCATTACACTGCCAAAACATATGCTCCCAGTTACCTCTTTCTTCCCCATCACACCTCTAACATTTGCCATCTACCTGTGGAAAAATTCTATGGAGTGTGATTGGGGTATAAATATACCTATGCAAACACTTCTCAGCAAATATCCTGAATCATCTAGGCTTTGTTGCATATTTAGTTGCCATTTGTATGCCCTCCAATTTTTTCCTTGTGACTGGTCATCCAATATCTTTTTCTCAATCTTTTCTAACATCTTCTGATTGATTCCTATAGTTATATGAGCAATATGATTTCTGCTCTGCTAATTATCTATATTTAACAGCAGCTTCTGTTGTAGAATCAATTAAAACTCTACCAGAGCATGTCTTTCAGTTTGAATTCCTCTATCCCTTCCTCCTTGTCTATACTCTGATATCAGTCTCAGATAGGGAAGGCAGTCTTTAGCCTATAATCCAAATGTTCTTTGCCTCTTCACATTCTATTAACTCACACTACCATAGTTCATTTGCCAGTTTTCTCCAGTAAGTTCCAGTCACCTCTTGCATATTCTTTGTATCACCACTTGCAGTCATTGCTTCCAGTAAATTGTCCTTTCTCCATTCACATTATGGCTTAGTTCTTCACAATACTTCATTAATACTTCATTTTAGTGTGTCCTAACAAATGTGGGTACTGATGAACCATTTAATGTGTGGATACACAGTTTATAGCTCTAGTCTTTATCTTCACTAATTTTATATCCCCAAAAGACTTGAAAGTGTATCAACCTGTTCCATAACTCTGATGTTTCCTTTTCTGGTTTTCTGAGGTACAAAACAACATTGACTGCAAAAAAGCCAACTTTCTTGATTACAAACTAATTGTATCCTTTAATTTGTCAGTCCATCGTTTTCTTTGCCAATTGTTCCAAATATAATACAAATGACAAAGGAGAAAGAGGACACCTGCGCCTGCTTCTTCTTTTCAGACACAGCTTACCAGAGAGAAGCCTCCCACTTTAATGTTTGCCTTCAATCCCTCATCCATCCAACCATCCACCCATCCACATCCTCTTTTTCTCATTTTTGCACATGGGTTTGGGGTGTCACTTCAACAGTGACAATCATCTAGAGCCAAGGTTTAGACTGCCATGTGCCATGGTAGAAATACCACACCACATACTTGCATGCACACTCCCACCTATGGCCAATTTAGATAATCTAATCCACCTACTGGATGTCTTTGTCTACCTAATTAACCTTATTCTTGTACCAGGGAATGCAAATGCTTCCATTACCCTGCTCAGAATCCTAGCTTACTCTGTTGAATGCTTTCTCTGCATCAAGACCTACCAACTACAGCAGTATTTTCTTACATTCTGCTTCCCTCTGGCTCATCACTGTTTTATTAATGTTGTCAGATATTTGCCTCCCCTCCACAAAATCATACTGATCCATATCTATCAATGTTGGCATCACTTTTGCCATTTTTTAACCATTATAGATATAAACACGTTACAATCATGGTTTAGTATTGAACTGGGCCTGTATAAAGCTGGGTCTGATAGATCTTTACCCTCTTTAGGCATTACAGGTACCACGACTTTCTTCCAGGATGTTGGTGCTTCTCCTCCTGTTAAAATACTGTTAAACAAAACCTTCCAGATCTTGATCAGTTTTTTTCCCTACTAGCTTCCAGACCTCCACAAGAATACCATCTATTCATGGGGACTTTCCTATAGACTAGTTATACATCACCATTTTTTATCTCATCTCCACCTATCCTAAATGTTAGTATTTGAGAGCCTCATCTACCTCTAACCTTGGCATATTTAGTTCTTCCACAAAACATTTACATCTGTACCTTTGCTTGATTTCCATATTTCTATGCTTTACAGAGACTTTCATAGAATTTCCAAAATACTTCTAATACTTCTGCAGGTTCTCTTGTTATCTTCCTTGTTATAGGCTCCCTAAGCTTGGTTGACAGCTATTTCTACTTTCTTTTGCCTAAGCTGTTGTGCTAAAAGTTTTTGTGCTCTACAGTTATCAAAAGACAATTGCTTAACAGCAATTTTTCTAAACTCATGCATATTATCAAGGTAACCCCTTATTTTCTGTTTAGCATTCTGCAGTTGCTCCTCTTCTTGTTACATGGGAGTCCTCCCTATCATGCAATACGTCAACATTTGCCAGTCCCTCTAAATAATTCTTGTTACTTCTTAACCACATATATCCCTTTTATTTCCACCATATTTTTAAACTCCACTCCCTATGAATATTTTCAGAAGAGATTTCTATCTTCTCTAAAAACACCTAAATAATTCCTACTACCCATTCCTTAAAGTCTTCTTTTTTCAACAGATAGGAGGGAAAGCACCTTTATCTCAATTTTATTTCATTACCATGTGTTTTTATTTTAGTTATTACTGGCGCATGATCTGAAATAGTTATTAGGTGCATATCAAAACATTTAGTTAAATGCACATGTTCCTGTGAAATGTAAATTCTGTCTAGCCTAGCCTAGTTTATGTATCTTGGGGAATAATTTATAAATTCACATCTTCCATGCCAAATATTTTCATTAATTTCTTCAAACATCTACCCTCCTTTGTTATATTTTTTTCCTTCTGGGATCCCCAACCTCATCTTCCCTGTTGCAGATCAAATTCTAGTCCCCATGTGCAAACAATATTCCTTCCTGCAAGCTGATTATTTTTCCCAGAATTTTCTTAAGCTCCATTATAGCAGTTTCTGATGGAAAATAAATACATGCCAGTGTAATCCTCCTCCCTTATCAGTAGCATCTTAGTACTACAAATCTACCATTATTATCTTTATCCTCTTCTACCACTATTGGAGCTCCTCTTGGAATTAATATAAGTATTCTTTTTTTTCCTTTGCCCCAGGTATTCTGCTGAATATCCATCTTGAAAACCTTTCTTTATCCAATTCACATGTTCAGTTCATTCCAAGTGTGCCTCCTATAGCACAGTTATTTGCACTCTGCATTTTTAATATAGTTCACTACTCTTTCTTTTTTTTTGTATTTATCCATGAGACCATTCATATTTAAAGACATGACAGAAAGCATCATTTTTTTAATTATTTCTGTCTTTTATATACAGCACATTTTTTGTTAAATGTCTAGTTCTAGCTTTTCTGTTACATGTATATACTGCTTGGCAGGTTAATCTTTTATACATCTTTTTCTTGTCATCTCCATTTCATTCTACATCACATCATGCAAAAATGTTTGTTTTACTGAAAGCCCTAAAACAAAAAAAGAAACAAATGCACCCTCAATATCCCCTAAAAACTAATAACTTAATAATAAGACATAAAACTGTATACATTTTCAAATATTGAAGTGTTAGGAACAAATGTTCCAAACTGACAGCCACACACAAACACACACTTGAGATAACCTAAAATAAAGGCTATTCATGCTAAGATGCATGGTACAGCCTGTGCTTCTATTAAGTGTTGTCTGGCTTTGTCTTATTATAGCTCTCTCAGCAGAAAAACACCTGAATGCTTTCAGAAAACAGTTTCTCCAAACCATTCCTCTTTATCAGATTGTCTGTTAGAGACAAGAAAAACAGTCACAAATCTGCCAAGCATACATCTGTTTACAGAAAAAAAGCCTTATAATATTCAGTATTTTTTTCATTTACTGCTTTCTCTTAACATTTGTTACTAGATTAAGCTAGTGACCTTAACCTAGTCATTCTCCTATGCAAGAATGAGAAAGGTCATTGGTAAAGAAACTCTCTTAAACAGATTTTTCTTCTGCTGCTGCTTTTTTTTTTTTTTTTGTTACACTGAAGTGCCTACATTTCTTAAACCAGGACAGACAGAGAAGGGAGAAAGAAAAAAAAAACAAGAACACCTATTTACATTAGTATCCCCATTACACTTAAAATATTTGAGGAAACCTTTACTTTATAGCATCCAAAGAAGATCATGCACTTTTAAAATAGTACATTAAGAAAAAAAAAATACAGTTAACTTTCTCCCTTCTCTTCCCCTCTCCTTAGTACTTTTCTCAACATTACTGACATAAAATAGAGCATATGCTTTAGAGTCCCCTGCAAGTTTAATAAACTCCAAAAGTCCAAAATGTCAGGATTTTACTGTTCTGTCACATTTCACAAATATAATTATTGCTTTCTATTCCCACATCCGTCAATTCCCAAGTTACTGGTTTTATTACTGTTCCTCTCCGTCTCCCAAAATTCTGTCTCTGCCTCATTTTCAACATATCCATGATTCATCTAGTCGACTTTTGTGTTTTCTTCTTTCTCACAAGCATTTTCTGTTGAAACATTGGAAAATGTTTCACTGGTACAGTCTCTCTGTGGTCTTTAGCTACTAGAACAGAAGCAGAATCTACTTCTGTTTCACAGTTCACTTTTTGTTGGACAAATTTTGTATTTCTTCCTTAGCATGTACTTCATTAAAAATTATTTTGTCCCTCCAGGGAACAACATTTTGAAGATAGCTGGGAGCAACTGTTTGAATCTCATGCCTGCCACTTGACATTCCCTCAATAATGGAATAAATTTACTCCTCTTCTGCCTGTTGTACAATGAGTAGTCATTCTCCACAAACACTCTGTCTTCCACTTTTAGTACCTTGTCCTTCTACCACAGTTTTGTCAAAATCAACTTCTTCTGCTGGTAAGATTGCATATTACTATTCGAGGTCTAGAGTGCTTTCTGATAGCCAAGTTTGGAGGCTACACACAATGTTCTCTTTCAATTATTGATTCTTCTGGTGGATTAACACTCCAGTTGCTTATTTGTGCTTTCATAAAAATGATACAGTCTGTTCTTTCCAGCTTCTCTGGTACAAAAGAAAATCTTAGGTTTAGCTATGTCCACTAGTTCTGCTATTTTTGAAACATCTCTTCTTGTGCAGTTTCATATTCCGCCAGCCTTTTCTTCATTTTAACCTCAGAATTTTTGCAGTTTTATCATCTTATCTGAATAGTTTTATTGCATTATCTGAATATCTGTTTAAAGCTTCTTCTATTTTTTGCAGCCTTTTATTGTTTGAGTTGATATACTCCATCAGTGTTTTTATTTATTTTAATCAGGTCTGTGTGCAGTTGCCTTATACTTTCCTCTAGTTTACTGGGGGTCAGGTCTGGAGCTTGCATTGCTTTTTTCTGAACAGCTGCAGTATTTTTCCCAGTCAGTGTTTCTTCATCACCTTTTGTGGCTGATTTTCCTTCAAGTTCCCTGTATTTCTTTTTTCCTGGCATCTGGATAGTGCACTTACTAGCTAGTTAGTAAAATTACCCAGAAATTTAGCTCCACTGGCTTTTTCTGGTAAGTATCAGTTTTCACAATGGGAGAGCTATAATTAAGCTGTTACTTAATGTGCAGCCATCTTGAAAGCCCTTAAAACAACTCTTCTTGAGCAGTTTCATACTCAGCTGTTTTTTCTTAATTTTGAACTCTTGATTTCCTGCAGTTGTAGCAGTTCGTCTGAATAGCTGTTTAAAGCTTCTTATACTTCGTCCCTGCCTTTTGTTATTTAAGCTGACATATTTCAATGTTTTATTTATTTTAATCAGCTCTGACAACATTTGATTTTTTTTTTTCCTCTAAATTACCGGATGCCATCTCTTATACCATATATGGAGCTTGAACAGCTGCACACTGTTTGTGTTCCTAAAGAAATTACTGTTACTTCAAGTCAAGTTTTACCACCATTGATGTACAGTGATAATGGGGTTATAAAGGTTAATTTGTTGCTAAACTGAAATCTAACCCAATGCACAGAAGGTTAATTACAGATTATATGGAAGCAAAACAGTCACTATGTCAAAATAACTGGTGTGAGATGTTCAGTGCAAAAACTACAGATGGAATGTGAAAAGTTTTGAAAGAGAAACCGAGTGCAAAAAATAAAAAAAAAATGTTTAACATCCGGATCTAGGCATACAACATCAGGAGGGGATATATTTCCATAAGAACATGATATCTGATTAAGGTGAGGCAAAAAATATAAGAAACAAAACAGAGGTCAAACTACAACTTTGAAAACTGAAATAAACAAAGTGGACAAACAGATTAAGCATATGTGAGACAAGATCAAGAAAAAATTGAAGGAAATTTATATAAAGATATCGACCATAATAGGAAATGTTTTTACAGATACATAACATGTAGAAGGAGTAAAGCCATACAAACTGATAAACTGTGTGCAGATTCTAAAATTTACTCTCAGACACAACAGATTATAGACATATTTACAAAATCTTATGCAAAACAGTTTGGCTCCACAAAAGGGATGATAATTTGTCCTAGTGACATCCAAGTAACCTCAGATACTGGAATCAAATTAGATTATATTAAAAAAGAAAAAAATGAACTGTGCACACTAGATCCATACAAAGCACAGGGAAGAGACAGAATTAGTAACAATGATCTGAGTACACTTCAGCAAGAACACACAGTACCATTAGTACAAAGATTAGACATTAGACAAATTATTATTCCAGGGATAAAAATTCAAAGGGGGTATTCCAGGGTGACTTTCTCTCACCGCTGCTATTCTACCTTGCCCTTAACCCATTAAGCTGTTTACTTAACAGCTTAGGCCATGGCTAAAACTTGGCTCCCAGAAAACAGCAAAGTGTAAAGACTTCTCATCTTCTCTTTGTTGATGATTTAAAAGTGTAAAGCTCATCAGATAAGAAACTGAAAGCACAACTCCAAGTTGTCAAAACTTTTTCAGAAGATGTAAGAATGTCATTCAGTCTTGATAAATGTGCAAAAGTAACATTTAAAGCAAGAAAAGTGCAGCACCAAGAAAACATCAGTTTGGGACAAGAATGTGATATAAAAATTTGAGCAAGAGAGAGTATAGAAATGTTTGGGGAATTGATGAAGGATCAACACTAAAACATGAACAAATCTGAATAAAACTTAGTATGGACTACTTTAGAAGAATTAAATTAAGCCTGAAAAACAGAGCTGACATCTAGGAACAAAATCCAAGCTATAAACCAATTTGCTCTTCCTGTCCTAACTTACAGTTTTGGAGTGATTGACTGGCCCCAAAATGTGCTGGACAGATTAGATAGGAAAACAAGAATTCATGCTCACCAAATGATTTATAAAAATCACTGCATACCAAGATTATATATTTCCTTTTCCCAAAGGAGGGATGGGCCTCCTTGAAATTGACTACATGCATAGATCTGCAATTGTGGGACTCCACACATATCTGCTGAACTCACAAGACCTAAATGTAGTGAAAGATTTGAAACATGAGAATACATCTAAGATGACTTTCCTGTTTAGGGTAGCAGAAGCATATTGGCATCAAGCAGGAATGGAAATCGAGCCACAAGTAGATAAAAATCAGGCAGCAGATAAATGTGCCAAAAAAAACAAAAGAAAGAATACAATGTGAAGGACCACATGAGAAGGGAAGAACTGTGGAAAATGAATAAATACAATTGCAAGTACAGAAAACCTCTGTAAGAACCTCATGTTGATCAGGAATGAACACAGGAATGGTTAAGGACAAGCACATTCAAACCAAGAGCTGAAAGATTAATGGCTGCACAAGATAGTGGGCTACATACGCCTTGGTTTACAAAGTCCATTGAACATGTGGGAGAAACAGACAAATGTAGGTTTTGTAAAACAGAATTGGAAACAGTTGCACACCTCATTGTTAGTTGCGACATACTAATGGCAGAAGGACTATATACTGAAAGGCATAATAATGTGGCAAGATTGTTGCACTGGGGATTGTGCAAACATTATTGTACTGAAGTGGGTGAAAAACACTGGAAACATGAGCCACAAAGCATCATAGAAAATGCTGAAGCCTACATCACATGAGATCATCCATTACCAACAGTTCAAAAGATAGATGCTAGAAAACCAGATATAGTGGTCCATGAAAAGAAGACAAAAGTAGCACTGTTCATTGAAATTGCCACACCGAGTGACTACATTGTCGTGTGTACAGACAGACACAAAGTCATAAAATATCAGGATATGCAGGCAGAAACAAGAGCAATATGGAAGAAAGATACCCAGACAGTCCCAATAGTAGTAGGAGCAACAGGTCTTGCAAAAAGAATCTATATCATATTTAGATATGTTACCAGTACATGTAACCCCATACGAATTGCAGGAGTCATTACTGGGCACATTGTGGGTACTGTGAAGAGCACTTCTGGCAGACATCAAAGACTGAAACAGTAGTAATTTCATGAACTTTAATTGTACTTTGACTTAGAATTGAGATCCATTCCCGTCATGGTATTAGAAACCCAAAAGACTTGGACAAATTAAAAAATGGAGATACCATTATATCATTTATTCACTAGGTCATATAAATATGGGTTGATTCCTGAAGATTGGAGAATGAGCTTATTAAACCTGTCTTTAAGAGAAATGGGGGTAGGACAAACCCAGAGTCATATAGACCCTTAAGTCTACTTTCATGTTTTGCAAAAATAATGGAGAAGGAAATATTGGATAAGTTACTGTCAGAACTGGATATGTTTGGACTTGAAACCGTATATAGGTTCATAGATTAGTACTAGACTAACTGCCCTTGCGAGACATTTTAAGACTAGTCAATTATCCCTTGTGAGACTCAAACCCTGCACTTTGTGTTTGTAAGGCAAACACCTTAACCATTAGGCCACTCTCTGTGTCTTGTCATATATCAGCATGCATATGTTAAAAATAGATCTATTACCACCTATAACATGATGTTTTGTAACAATAAAATAACAGCTATGAATGAAAAATTGTGCAAATTGTGCTGTGATGTAATTTATATAGATTTAACTTCAGCATTTGACAGGGTCATACACAAAACACTGATCAATACATTACAATGCCTAGGTATTGATGTACTCTTGGTAAGATGGATAGCTGCATGGCTTACAAATAGGACATGGCAAGTATCATACAGCAACTGGACAAGTGAAATTCTTGGTTACAATCAGGGTGTCCACAATTGTGGTGGTGGTGCTGCGGTAGCATTGTCGCCTCACAGTAAGACATTATCCTGTTCGATTCTCAGCTAGAGCATCTTCTGTGTGGAGACATGCGTGAATGGGCGTACCTTCGTTGAAGGTTGTGGATCAGGGCCGGCAACTCGGCATGTAAAAATCTACTGCCAATCATTAGCGGACCGGAGTTCCACTGTGGTGACCCCTAACCAGAAAAAGCCGAAAGACACAACAATCAGGGTGTCCACAGGGCTCTGTCCTAGGTCCTTACTTGTATAGATTGTATCTTTCAGACCTAACTTTTTCATCTGAGATGTTCTGTCTATATGCAGATGACCTGAAATTGAGTAAACTAATTACATGTGTTACTGATAAGGCATGTCTGCAAAATAACTTGACTAAATTGACCATTTGGGTACAGGAGAATAATATGTTGATAAATACATCAAAGACTAAGCATATGAGATTTGGGAGACATAAACTGAAAGGTGAATATTTAATACAGTCCACAGTGATTTAAACTGTAGACTTATTTGAAGACCTGGGTATATGGGTAGATCCAGCTATGAGTTTTTTCTAAGCGTATCAACCAAATGGTTAATGATAGTTATAGAACTATAAGTTGTTGAAAAAGATTTATACAGTCTAGGAAATCAAAAATGAAGTCATGGTTTATTAGTTACACTAGACCCATACTTGAGTATGTGATAACAATATGGAAACCCTATAAGAAAACAATCATGAGTAAACTGGAAAGAAAACAATGGGAATATACCAAATGCATCCATGGACATGAAGATTTAAGTTATTATGAAAAACTAAACTACCTGAACTTGTATAGTGTCTCTTACAGATATCTAAGAGGAGATCTTATTCAGGTATATAGGGCATTTAGTGACAACTACCTCTGGGAATGTTTGGGGTTATCAGAAAGTACTAGAGAATCATCAGACAACCTATGTAGAAAATTCTATAGGAAAGAGAAGTGTACTAATTGTTTTTTTGACAGAGTAGCTGATGCATGGAGCAGACTACCAAATTACATTAAAGCAAGTACTAGTTTAGATGTGTTTAAGAACAGCCTTGACAGTTATTATGGGAACAAGTGTTTTAGTATATGGGCAAGCTAGAAGGGCATTAATGCCCATGCTTGAAACATTTGTATGTATATATGTATGCATAGATTTCTTAAGAAATCTAAGAGAGTCTTTCATAGGTTCATACTAGGCTATCTGCCCTAGGGCATTTATAAGCCTAGCCAGAGTGTGTTTGGCTTTCGCCACCCATTTTAAATTAATTTTGCTATGCCCTTTTTCGAGGTTAGTATACTGTGCCTCTGTCTAACAGTGACACAGAAGTGATACCCAGGGTAAACCTACGATCTCCCATCCACTCATCAAGATTCCTCTTGAAGAGAGTCAATGAGGGACTCTGCCTAACCTGGACTGGGATTTTATTCCAGAGTGAAGGGAGCCTCTGGGTTATGAATCTGTCCGTCCAGCATGTCCTATTTATTTCAGTGCTGAGGTTCAAGTCTCTTGAGCACGTAGCTCGATGGGATTTGGATTTTCTTAAGTGCAGCATGTCCATTAACTCCAGGTTGGACATGGCTTTATACATCAGGCACAGATCACCTCTGAGCAGGCGGTATGCCACTGAGTAGAGCTGGAGTTTTTTTTAACCGGGCAGCATATGGCATCTGTTTGAGCCCTTTGATCATCTTGGTGAGGTACTTTTGGGGTCTTTCCAGTTGCTGCAGTTGTCTGGTAAGGTACATCCCAAAAGGGGTATTGTACTCGATTATGGGCCTGTTGAGGGATGAGTAAAGAGGCACAATGACCTCCCCTGATCTAGATGTGAATCCCTTCATGATTAGGTGGGCTATATAAAATGTTTTTCTAGCCACTTTGGCCATGTGGTTGTCAAATGAGAGATTGCTATCAACTTGGGTCCACAGGTCCCTAATTACTTCTTCCATACTTAATGGATTACCACCTATGTGGTAATTTGTTTTTGCCAAAGGGGATGACTATACACTTTTTGGCATTTAGCTTGAGGCCATGGCTCTGGCACCAGTTGTCTGTTTCTATGAGGCCCTTTTGGAGGATGCTTATGTCGGCTGGAGAGTCGATTATGGTGCCCAGTTTGCAGTCATCTGCGAACTTGGTCAGCCACAGTCCTTCCGTGTTGGCCTGTACCTGCGAGAAATATATACTGAACAAGAGAGGTTCCAGGACTGAGCCTTGTGGGATGCCACTTGTAACTGGTTTGGAGTCTGACAAGGCTCCAGCAATTCTAACCATGTGGGTTGTGTCCTTGAGCCAGTTTGCAACCCATCTAGTGACACAGGGGTTTATATTTAAGCTGGTGAGCTTATATATAATGCCCGAGTGGGGTATTGTATCGAAGGCTTTTGCGAGGTCCAGGTAGGCTATGTGGACCACCTTCCCCTCGTCAATGGCCTTGGTGATTGTTTCAAAGAAAATGACCAGGTTTAAGAAGCAGGATCTGCCCTTAACAAAGCCGAACTGGGTAGGATCCAGTGTCTGTAGGTCCCCAATATCTTTATTTATGAGGTCCATGATGATCCTTTCCATAGCTTTGTAGACCAAGCTAGTCAGGCTTATGGGGCGATAGTTTCCAGGATCCGTTGAGGCACCACCTTTGTGTAGAGGGACCACTGTTGCTGTACGCCACTCTTTGGGTACATATCCTGTAGTAAGGCTGAGATTGAACAATAGTTTTATTTTGGGTTTAGCTCTTCTTGGAGTTCATGTAGGACGCATCCCGGGACACCATATGGTCCCATTGATGCTGTGTTTTTTGCTTTGGAGAGGGCGGCTCTTACCTGAGCATCTGAGATGTCAGGGGGGCAGCACTCTGCTGGGATAGATATTTGCCCTTTTGGTGGTGGTGGGGTTTTCTGCTGAACCTGTCAGCTAGGATGTTGGCAATGTCTGTGGATTCGGTGTATTTTTTGTCATTTTGGACTAATTCTGAGCATTCATAGGATCATAGGAAGTTACTAGGCTAATGGTCCTAGGGTCCTTACAAGCCTAGCCAAACTCTACCCTTATTTACATGATAAGTACCTATTGCCCCTGTCCAAGAGGGACACAGGTAGAACCCCCGGGGAGAATTTATGGTTACCCATCCAATTATCTAGACTGTGTTTGAAGAAGGCCAGTGAGGTGGTGTGTTTGACATGAAGTAGAAATCTGTTCCAAAGGTGTGATAACCTCTGGGAGACAAATCTGTCCCTCCAGCATGTACTACTAATGTCACATACCTAGTTAAGGTCTTTAGAGCAAGTAACCTGTGTATCAGCTGACTGTGTGGATATGCAGCATTTCCAATAAAGCAGGGTCAGAGATTGCCTTGTATGCAAGGCAGAGATTTTTTCTGAGTAGTCTGTATGAAACAGAATAAAGTGACAGTGATTGCAAATGATCCACATAGGACAGATGCTGAAGACCTTGAATCTTCCTTGTGAAGAACGTCTGTGATCTCTCCAGTTGCTGCAAGTACTTGGAAAGGTACATACCAAAAGGGGCATTGTACTCAATTATTGGCCTGATGAGGGAAGAGTACAGGGAGGTTACAATTTTTTTTTTCTGTAGACAATGCCCTTAATTATGAGATGAGCAGTACAGAATGCCCGTCTTACCACTCTGGAGACATGGTGGTCAAAGGTAAGGTTGCTGTCAATCTGTGTGCCCAGGTCTCTCACCACTGACTGCATGCTTAAGGTGTTGCTATTGATGTGTTAGCTAGCAGGAACATTGCTCTTACTGAAAGGGATGATAATACATTTTTTGCATTTAGTTTAAGGCCTTGACTTTGGGACTGATCACTTGTTTGCGTAAAAGCCTCTTGTAGAAAGTTGACATCATTTAGAGATTCTATGACCACTTCTAGTTTGCAGTCATCAGTGAACTTTGTCAGCCACAAATCTTTAGATTTTGCTTGTACTTTGCAGAAATAGATTCCAAACAGTACAGGTCCCAAAACTGATCACTGTGGAACACCACTGATTACAGTTCTGCTGTTGGAGATGGATTCCCCTATTTTGGCTAGATTGGTTCTTTCAGTGAGCCAGTTAACAACCCATCTAACAATATAAGGGTTGATACCCAGATGGGTGAGTTTGTCAATGATGCCTGAATGGGCAATAGTGTCACAAGCCTTGGCTATGGCTAGGTAGGCTATATGCACAGATTTCATCCAGGGCCTAGGTGACTGTCCTGAAGAAGTCCATCAGGTTTAACAGGCATGGTCTCCCTTTGGCAAATCCAAACTGGTCCATGATGATTCGCTCCATGGCCTTGCAGATAAGGCTAGTGAGGCTAATAGGTCTATAGCTCCCAGGGTCAGTGGAAACACCACCTTTGTGCAAGGGAATACTGGTGGCCACTTTCCATTCAGCTGGGATGAAGTCAGTGCTTAGACTATGATTGAAAAGATCACCCAGTGGTGTTGCTAATTCTTGTTGGAGCCATGCAGGATGCAGCTTGGGATGTTATCAGGTCCCATAGATGCTGTATTTTTGGCCTTATGACCTGCTCTTTAGAGATGCAAGGTAGGAGGCAGGTGGTAGGGATATCATGGGGTACGTGTGGCTGGAAGAAGGAAGTGATATTTTCACAAAACCTGCCAGCTAACAGGTTAGCTATGTCCACAGGCTCATTGTATGTGGCATCATTAGCTACCAGTTCAGTACAAATCTGGGCCTCTCCTTTTAGGTTACAGATGCAACTAAAGAATACCTTATGGTTGTCCTTAGTTGAAGAAGCTAATTTAGATTCATAGTTTGCTTTGGAGGACTTCACAAGAAGTCTTATTCATTGGTTTAAGCTGAAGATGGAGTGTTTCCAGTTTAGGGCTCACTCCCTCTTGCTCTTACACATTAATTTTTTCTTATTATCGTGCCTATTAATGGCAGTTGTCCTCCAGGTAGGTTTGCTTTTCCCTGAGGAGCTTGTTTTGGTCCTGTTAGGTACAGCTTAATCAGTGCAGTTATACAAGCCTCCAACCACCAATTTCCAGCTTAAAAGGGTTTAGGCTATCCTCTCCTGCCACAAGAGTTTAGACCACAACCTTCCTAATGTAAAATAACTGGTTTGGAGCCCATGTGCTTAACCAGAACCAAGACACTTTAGAATAACAGACACAATGACCCTTCTACCAGCAAATCCCAGCTTAGAAGGGTTTAGGCCACACTCTCCTGCCACAAGAGTCTAGACCGCAACCGTTCTAAAGTAAAATAACTGGTTTGTAGCCTAAGTGCTTAACCAGAACTAAGACATTTTAGAATAACAAACAAAATGAGCCTTCAACCAGCAATTCCCAGCTTAGAAGAGTATAGGCTATCAGGTCTATAGTAGAAGAACAAATGCTTAAAATGTCGAATACAACATGCACGAGAGCCTTTAAGCGAATTTTCATCTAAGCAAAACCTCAGAATGTCGAAACAAGGAGTTTATAGAATTTATAGATGGCCAGCCATCTGGAAGCCAACGGCTGATGGCAAAAATGTACTGTACACCATTACAACCCCCCCCCCCCCGAAAAACAAAAACAAATCGACAAACAAAATAAAGTGGGGGGCTTCGACCATCACATCCCCCACACCCCCCCTTACTTAAATATACCAGCTACGAGATCACACTACAACGGAGGACTGTCATAACATTATACAGGGTGAACATTGAGACAGCACCACAGTGGAGGACTGTAAGAACGCTTCCTGACAGCTGGCCAACTACAAATTTTCAAAACTCCTTGTTCTGACATTCTGAGGTTTCGCTTAGATGAATGTTTGCTTAAAAGCTTTTGAGCACATTGTACTCGACATTTTAAGCATTCATTCATCTAATCTAGACCCTAGGCTATCCTCTCCTGGCACAAGAGTTTAAATCACAAATCTTCCTAATGTAAAACAACTGGTTTGGAACTCAAGTGCTTAAACTAGAATAGACACTTAGAACAAAAGGCACACTTTAAGAGAAACCTCTGACCTACTCCTATGTTGAATGTTCCTTCTGTTTTTGCTGTCTATACACAGCATCTCTTATTTTAGATGGCAATCACCTAGTTAACTGTTCTACCTGCACAGCTTCCCTATCCTCAGTATACACACATAGTTCTGTAAAGGTGTTCTCTCCCCTCACATTCACACCAGCTAACCTTCCTATCCTTACCAACGTTACATCTATTTTTTCACTGTTTTTTACACAACACAGCTAATCTAGAACAACATTCAGTTCCTAAGTTCCACATTGCATTTCCACTCTACAGTTTTTCGGCTTGTAATCATTCTTAACTTTTAAGGAATCATACATCCTCTTATAGAATAACAGTGACATCACATTCAGCACACTATTCCAGTATCCCTATCCTTCTAACAGTGTTAATAATACCGTTGCATTCTTATTTTCATTTTTTCAACAACTGAAATTTTTTCTGGGTTTATGTATACTCAGAATCAGATTTTTCACTGGCTAGAACTTCAAAAAAATTACTAGTATCAATCCATTTTTCTGCTCTCTCTCTCTCTCTCTTCCTGCATGCACTCTTTCCTCATTTGCCCCTCCCTAATATTTTCTTCTTCTATAATTTCTTCTTCACCTAGTTCTCTCTCCCCCCCCCAGCCTCTTGTTGGCCTGCCTCATGTAAGTTTTCTTCTTTCTTTTTCATTATTTACTGTTTACTCTTCACAATTCATCCAAAAGTATCTTTTGTTTACAACTTGCATCACCGCCACACACTTTCTTGCTGTATGCCCTTTCTCTCCATACTAGTAAAATTATAGCATGTCACAATCTTTAATTAAATGACAAAAATCCACACAAAAGAAACATGATTTAGGCTGGACAGCATATGTTAATGTCCCTCAGTGATCAGCGACAACAATAACAGCAAGAGTTTCACATTTCAAACCAGCTTCCACCCACCAACTTCTATTCCATACGTTTCTCGCATATCTAACTTTCACAGTACAATCAAGTTTCACCCAGACCCTGCATTCATTTTTAAACATGATCTTATTCCAGTTAATCAGTTCTAAACTAAAACATAAATTTCTTTAACATTTAAGTTACTACCAGAAAGCAAATAACTGCTGCATTGATAAACCTCCTATTTACACAGTTCCAGAAATCTTATCACTAGTCCTTCAGTTTCAGATGTTAAATTACAAAAAGTCTCTGACCTAATATGCACAAAATACCAAATGTCTTCAACCTTAAAACCATGAACAGTTACCAAACAGGCCCATGCATAATGTCTATTACAGTGTCTTTTTTTTTTTCTTATTCACACAGTTGGCTTTCTCTTTTAAAAAAAAAAAAACAGTTTTGCTTAGAGTTTGTTACGGATCTCCTTTTTTTGCATGCTATCACTGCTACATATGTTTTAGTTGCTGCATTATTGTCAAAAAATAGAACCTGTCTCAGTTTGTTGCTGCTTTCCTCTTTTACTTTCTGTCACTGTTTGGTCAGTTTTAACCGGTGCATTCCCTCCTTCCACATCAACTGGTCCTTTTTCCACATTACCATCCTAAGCCATCAAACCTCATGAAACGGCTGAACTATTTTTAACAGATCTTCATATGTAAGCCCTCTTGATGCCAGTTCTGTTATCAGCAACATTTCAACAGACTCACTTACTTATTCTGTCATGGAAACAGCTAAATGCTGTTCATTTGCAAAATCCACCACACAGGATTCGTTGTTTACATTCTGAAGTTCCACATTGAACAAATGTTTTGCCAAATTCTCATTTTCACTTCCAAACTTTCCATAGCTTTTCTCTCCTCTTCCTCCTTACTACTGCTTCCTTTAGGCCCCTTCTATATTGCTGTAGGAGTTTTCTAGTGCAAGCTAGCAGCTCCACAGAGTACGAAAAGTTCCCTGAAGCACTGGTCAAATTTCCCCTAGTAGTAGTAAAAATACCACTTTGAGTATCATCTGATAGGAGGCCACTAGCCAAATGGGGCTAAAACAGTCAGGATAACTAAAAATAAAATAAATAATGGAATGCAAGAGTTGAGCATTTTTGTAAAGATGGAGTGCATGAAAATTGTTAAAAAAATCTAATCATGTATACTGCATGAGAGAACAGAAGAGTGCAGTTGTATAAAATCTTACCATAACATTAGATGTCTTTCTCTTCACTGTTGCAGTATTCTTTACTTAAGGGATCTCCTGCCGAGAAAGGCCTAATGCCTGGTTAGTATACAAAAGCCTTTAGTTCTTATAGTCATCATACATCACAAGTATGCACCCCCACACAAGGTGTAGAGCATAAAGGTGATGTATGGATGCACACGCTTAGGAATAACAGAATGCCCTTAGCAACAAGGAAAACATATGCATCCAGGGGGAGGAAAAGGATACAAGACCCTCAGTGAAGAGGGCAAGAAAAGGACAAGGTTAGGGCTAGAGCAAACGTGGTAGGAGCAAGGGAGCAAATACTGCAGCAGTGCAGAGAAGGACATCTAATGTTATGGTAAGATTTTCCACAACTATACTCTGTCTTTCCATATCGCTGTTGCAGTACTTTTTTCTACCTAAGGGAGAATATAAGAGCTTAAGAGGAAGCATGGGAGGAGAACGGCACACAAGAGCCATCTAGAAACCCATGCAGGACAGCCCTGGCAATAAGCACATCCAACTCGTAATGCTTAGTGCAAGTATGAGTAGAGGACCAAGTAACAGCCCCAAGGATGGAATTGTTTGAAAAAGCACCAAAGGAGGTATCTGCCCTGGTAGAATGTGAATTTACTGATGAGGAAAGACATTTTCCATGAAAACAACAACAAAAAGAAATGGCCTTAGAAGTCCAGGAGAAGAGGGTTTGCTTATTAACAGCCACACCCAAAATCCTGGGATAAAAGGAAACAAATCTGCTTACATTTGCAAATAACTTTAGTTTGGTCCAAATATTATCTGAGTTGTCTATGCAGATTCAAGGTGTGAAGAACCTTCTTACCGGCAGACTGTGGAGAAGGAAAAACATAAGGAAGATGAATGGACTGATAAAGAAACAACTCATTGACCAACTTAGGCATAACAGAAGAATAACCATGAACAGTGCATGTGATTTTCTCTGTGGAAAATTAAGAAATGGAGAATGACCATGAGAGCTTGAAGATCAGAGATTCTCTTGGCTAATGTGAGACCCAAAAGAAGAACATGCTTCCAAGTACAATGTTGTAGGGAAGCTGAAGAAGCAGGCTCAAAAGGAGCCTGAGTCACACTTTCAAGTACAAAATTGAGATCCGAGGAAGGTGGAATAGGCTTCCTTGCAGGCTTGATAAGGATGCCTTTAAGAAATTGTTTGACTTCAAACCTAGAGGCCAATGGAGAACTTAAGGGCAGACAAGCAGAAATTGCTGACAGGTGAGCTTTAACTGAAAAATATGCCAACCCAGTATGGAGCAGCTCACACAAATAAGAGAAAACCAGAGAAACCTCCACAGATTGGGGATCCTGATGGCAAAAGAGAAACCACAGAGAAAATTGCTTGTATCTGGACATACATGATTTCCTGGTAGTGGAATTCCTGTTATCCTGCAAAAACTAAAGTGTATTCTCAGAAAAGAGGTGCCTGAAAGGGATCAAAACTCTATCACTCACAGCATCATTTGAAGAGTAAACAAGTGAGAGTCCCATTGTCTTGTGTGAGAAGATCCACCTTGTGAGGTAACTTGTGGTGATTGCTTCTGGCCAGTTGAGAAAGAAGGGGGAGCCAATACTGTCTGAGCCAAAAGGGAGTCACAAGCAAGATTTTGGGATATTCCTGCCTTATCTTGTGCAAGACTCAAAGTAACAAGAGGAAAGGGAGGGAAGGTGTACAGAAACAACTCCTTCCAAGGAAAAGACAGGGTGTCCACTTTCCAATCTAGAGGACATGGGACTCTGCAACAGAATAGACAAAGTGATCTGTTTAGAGTGGAAGCAAAAGATCTACCTAAAGAATACCCCAACAGTGGACAATGTCTAGGAACACATCTTTGCGAAGTATCTATTTCTGAGCTTGTGTGCTGGACCTGGTCAAAAGGTCTGCCACTAAATTGTGCACAGAGGGAATGTAAACTGCCTGAAGAGTTGCTTGATCCTGGACAGCTAGATCCCAGACCTGAAAAGCTAGCCTGCAAAGATGATAGGAACTTGTGCCCCCATTGCTTGTTGACATACCACATCACTGTGGTATTGTCTGTGAAACTTTAGAGGGACCTGGGATGAAGGAGGGATTGAAAAGTTTGAAGAGCCAGAATCAGAGTCCTCAAATTATTTGTACTGATATGGTCTGACCTCAGATAAAGAGGCCAGAGACCTTGAACCTTGAGGAGGCCACAGGAGGCACCCCACCCCTTGTCTGATACATCTGTAAAGCAGTCCCAAGTTGGGACTGGAGCTTGGAAAGGAAAGCCCATGTTGAAAGAAAGTTGATAAATACATCACTGAAGCTCAAGCTTGAGACAAGGAAGGAAGGATACCAGGAAGTCTGAGGTGTGACAATGTTGAAGCCACACTGAGATGAGGTACTACTGAAGCTTTCCCATGTGGAGCCTGGAAAGAGGGAGCTTTGGAATGGTGGAAGCCATGAACCTAAGAATCCTGAGGAATTCCCCAGCTGTAGCAGATGCCAACGGAATAAGAGATTGGAAAAGATAATTAGAAACAGGACCTTAGGGGAAGGCAGAAATGCCAGCATGGGTACTATCTGAAGTCTGCAGGCAAGGACAATATGATCCTGGGAAGGCATCCAAGCTGATTTCTGGAGGTTTATGGTGAGCTCCAGTCCAGAGTGGAATAGAAATAGCAAACTGAAGATCCAGAAGTAGAGTGTTGGGAAAGGAGCTTGAATGAGAAGATCATCTAGACAGGGAAAGATCTGAATACCTCAAATCCTGCAAAATACAATGACAGGAGCAAGCAACTTGGTGAATACCCTTGGGGCAGTAGAAAGGCCAAAGGGCAAAGCAGAGAACTGAACATGTAAGAAAGAAACAGAGAAACAAAAATTTCCAGAAAAAGGGCTAGATGAGGATGTGAAGGTATGCATCCTTGAGATCCAGGAATATCAGAAAGGCTTGGGGTATAAGGATAGGGAATAATAATTGTATAGATATCATCTGAAAGGAAGGAATCTTGAAAAAGCTGTACAGTTGATAAAGATCCATAACTGGTCTAAGTCTGCCCTCTTTTCTTCTTCTTTCGGCTTTTTTTTCCTGGTTAGGAGTCGCCACAGCAGATCACCTGTCTGCTCATGATTGGCAGTGGAGTTTTACGGTGTCGAGTTGCCAGACTGGCACCCAACAACATGCACACACTAACACCTAGGGCCAATTTAGAGTGACCAAGGAAACCGGGGCCCTCTTTTCATGGGACCAAAAACATTCTGGATTAAAAACCCTTCCCTGCCTGGGCAGGAGGCATGGCTTGAATGGTGCCTTGAGCTAAAAGAGGTTGAAGCACCTCTGGGCAATGAGAAAGATGTTTCAGAGGAGGTTGAGGAATGTCTAAAAAGGGAGGAAGAAATGTTCAAACCATAAAATATCCCTGGTGCATAATGGACAGAACCCAAGAGTTTGAAGTGATTCTTAAACAGTTTGGGAGAGACGGGAAAGACAGAAGGACAAGGTAACCTGGCCATGGGAAAGGGGAAGCAAACTGTCTAATAGTACTGGCTTGTCCTGGAAAGCAGATTTCTGGGTGGCAGAAGTCTTAGAGTAGACTTAGCAGGAGACACAAGCCTAGAACACTTCTTGCTTTAGTTGGCGAGATTGCCTATGAACAAATGCACACTTAAAGGGACAGTTCCTCTAACGATTGGAATAGTAGAAACAAAAATATGTTTCGACTCCTGTAAGGCTTTACTCTTGTCCTAGACAGACTTAAAAAGCTCATCAGCAGTAGACCAAAAAGACTTTCATTATCCAAGGGAGCAGCCAAAAGTTTGACCTTCATGTCATCAAGTAAGGCCGGAAAATGAAGCCAAGAATAATGCTTTATAACCAAACCAAAGGCAACATCCTTGAAGAAAACATCAGGTGAATCATAGTGGGATTTGAGAGTGACAGGCAACTTTGGGAAGTACAGCCCAACAGGGAAGGACTGAATTTTTCCCCTCAGAATCAGGAACCTCAGAAACCTCCTTGGAAAACTGAGAAATTAGGACCAAAACATAGTCATACGAGTCTGGTAACAAATAAGCCTAAATGATAATGTGGCTGCACTGTACACTTTTTTGCTCAGCTTTTCATAGACCTACTATCCTTGTCAGAAGATAATAGTTTGGTAGAGGGCAATAACTTGAACAGCTTGTCAGACGTGACTGACACCACAGAAGGGCATTTATAAAGAATTTTACACTCCTCAGGAACTTTACATAATCAATCAGGCTTCTGAGGTGTAGGGATTTGAGAGTTAGGGGCCACAAAAGCTGCTGAGAAAGCATCTAGAAGAGCAGCCAGAAAAAGAAGAACAGTGAATGGCTTAGGAGGCTACATCTGTAGGCGCGCATAATATCTTTTCTGAATGTGAGAGACTTGAGAACAATCCCACTTAAAATATTACATCATACAAGCAGTAGTATCCCCAAAAGAGAGTTCCTCCACTAATAGAGTCCTCCACCGTAGTCCAAGAGGGAAGACATTTATAAAGTGTAAGCCAGGGATTCTTCTCCTGATTCCAGGTCCTTGTCTGAGGAAACCATTTCCTTAGGTCTTTTGAGTAGAGTGGAAAACCAGGAAGGAACAGGCACAGACACCCCCTTAATGAGGCTTCAAGGCCATCAAAGCACTAAATAAATCCTGTCATTCATGATGGGAATCCTTAATAGCAAGGGAAATACAATTTATTTTTTTGTTTCTTTTCCTGAGAGATGAAACACCATCGGAGGGTCAAACGTCTGGTGAGACTCAGTAATGGATGTAGGAATCTCCAACCTAATTAAGATCTGAGGAATCCCCCTTGGTTCTTTAGATATAATTAGCCAAGGTTCCCCCTCAGCAATAGGAACAGATGTCTGAAAAGTTTCCAGGGATGTGGGAGATCCATGTTGGCCTTCGACGGGTCATGGCAGAAAAATCTGAAGCAACCACTGGATGGTCTTCCAGGCTTTCCCCAGTCTCAAGAGAAATATTTGAGGGAGGCAGGATGGCAGCTGGATCAGGCCTAACTTGTTTTGGCCTTTTTCTTGGCAGATGGCTTACCCTTGGGATGGAAAGATTCCACCATAGCACCCTGAGCCAACAACTTAAGACACTGGTTTTCTAGGTAAATAGACAAGGAGGAGAGATGACTACATAGGGCCTTAGGCACAAACACCTGACAGACACAGCACTGTCTATGATTGTAGAAAACACCCAAATAGAAAAGACACTGGTCATGATTCTCTTTATGGGGGATCTGCCTCCCACACCAACATTTTTGTTTTCTGGTTGATATGAACACAATAATCACTAAAAATAGGAAAAAAAACAGAAGAAATGCCTAAGGGGGGACTTACTGAAAACACATCTTGGTAACCAGTACAGCAAATATGCATTCAGACTGATGTACAATGATGGTGTTTGGACTGGTAGCAAAGAAGTTCTGAGTGTGTGCATCCATACTTCAACTTTATGCCCTACACCTTCCATGGGTAGCATATATCTGTGACATACGATGCCTATAAGAACTAAAGGCTTTGGTATGCTGGCTGGATGTTGGGCTATTCTTGACAGGAGATCCCTTAGCTAAAGAATACTGCAACAGTGATATGAAAGGACATCTGTAATTACAGCTAGACTCTTTACTATTTATGTATGCAAGTCCATGTTACAATTTAAAATGTGATGATTTAATAGAGATTAAAAAAATAAATAAATAAAAATAAAAATAACTTATTTATTTGCTTACTAATTGTGTTTATTTATTAGTAAGGTTCTGATAGTTACTACCTATTATCACATACAGTTAAGGTATAAAAACTTCTAAGGTAATAGCAAAAATATAGTATGTACAAATCACCATACACAATGGAATTTCTTCTATCAATAAACTGACTGACCTACCTTGCTAATAGTTGACATTTCTAACACTTCATTGGTATGATAAATGCTCTTTTTTACCAGTATTTAAAACTCATGTGAGAGGCCCCATTACCTTTAATGTACTTCTCACAAATATGGCTACTTCTTACACATCTCCTTATCTGTCATCCTGCTCTGTTAAATCAAAACTGCTAGTACTTCCCTTATAAATACTTCTTTGTTTAAGGATGTCCCAAAAGAGTTTTTTTTCAATTACTTGATGATGTAAATAAATTCAGCTCTACTCATCCTCTGCAGGATCCCATTGCTAAAGATGTTGACTATGCTTTTGACTTTTACTCTCAGTTTAAATAGCTGTGTTAATATAGCAGTCCCTCTCCACAACGAATATAATAAAAAAGTTAAATGCAAATTCTGATGATGGAATACCCATAGACATAAATTATATAGCAAGAGAAAGAAATTGCTTAATGCTTATAAGCGATCTTATTTTACGTACCTTAAGAGCACACTTAAGCAGACTACTAAAGAGCTGAAGGAAACATTATCAGCTCAAGGCTGAATAAGCTTAAAATAGACACAAACCAAAACTAACTATAAATGTAGGAAATTAAGATATAAAACACAATGTTTGGGGCTAGTCCACAATAATCTTGCATACTCTAACACAAAGCTAACAGCTAATACCCTAGCTGAGTAATTCAGTGCAAATTTTACTCCAGCCACACTTATTATTCCATAGGTTCCACAATCCCAGCCATGCCTTTTAAGTACCGTGTAACAAGATCTCTCAGCCCTCTCAAAAGCTAACAGCACCTCTTCCATGGGTCCTGATAATACACCAGGTTGCCTGATTAACATTACCGAATACAGCCTATATGATCCCCTACTTAACTTCTTTAATTGAAGCCTGTTCAGTGGATACATCTCAGAAGCCTGGGAAACAGACACTTTAATACTATTAAACAAAGGCAGCCTAACCACCGACATTGGTGACTATAGACCTATTAATCTCACTAGCCACATATGTAAAGCTATGAAGTGTATTAGCTTGGACTTCATTAATCTGGACAAATATCTTAACCCTGAACCCTCATTAGCTCAGCTTGAAGATCATGACTCTTTAACCTCATTAATTTGAAAAAGTAACCAAAGAAATGGATATTAGTTATGCAGTACATACAGCATATTGGACATGGCCAAGGCCTTTGACACTATTCCCCATTACTGACAGGCTTGTAAATGTAAATATTAATCTTATGTTGTACAGCAGATAGTTAACTGGCGAGCTGACAGAACCCATGTGGTTAGAGTCATGGACCAGGTGCCACTTTAGAAAGAAAAAACACAACCAATGGTATGCTATAAAGCTCAGTCTTAGGCCTTCTCTTACTTGACATCTGTTTCTCAGTCCTGTAGACTATGACTCCTGGCCTACTGTTACCAAAGTTTGCAGATAACTGTAAATTGAGTATTATTTGATCTTCTACTGACTCACAATTGCTCCAACATGGATTACACTACATTAACAACTTGTGCAAGTTCAATGGTCACAAACTAAACAGCTTCATAGGATGATACTAGGCTATTGCCCTGGAGGCCCTTATCAGCCTAGCCAAGAATTCAGTCCATGTTCCCACAAAGTCAGCACCTGTTTCCCCTGTCCAGCAGGGACACAGGTGGGATTCCTAGGGGTGCATTTTCTATTTCCCATTCAGTCATCCAAGTTCCTCTTAAAGAGGGCTAGTGAGGTGCTCTGCTTGGCATGGAGAGGGAGTCTATTCCACAGATGGGGGAGTCTTTGAGACACAAATCTATCCTGCCAAGTCATATTAATGTCACAGACCAGGTTGAGGCTTGCATGTCGGTTGCACGAGTGGGGTTTGACTTGCAGATATGTAGCAACTCCATCAAGGCTGGGTCTGAGATGGCCTTGTATGCCAGACACAGGTCACCTCTGAACAGTCTGTTGGAGATTGAGTAGAGGGACAGGGCTTTTAGCCTATCTGTATAGGATAGGTGTTTGAGACCCTGGATTTTCCTGGGGAGGAACCTCTGTGGTCTTTCTAGCTGCTGCATGTGCTTGGCAAGGTAAATGCCGAAGGGGGCATTGTACTCGATAATGGGTCTGATAAGGGATGAGTATAGGGATGATATGACCTCCTTGTTCCTGGATGAAATACCCTTATGAGGTGGGTCATGTGGAAAGCCTTCTGTACAAAGGAGGCAACATGGTGGTCAAAAGTCAGGTTGCTACCAACCTGTCCAAGTCCCTCACGACTGACTGCTTGCTTAGTACGTTATTATTGTAATAATTAGTGGGGACACCATTTTCTCAAAGAGAATAATGATGCATTTCTTGGCATTTAGTTTGATGCCATGCTTATGGTACCATTCATTAATTTGGGTAAGGCCCTCTTGGAGTGTGTTCACATCACTAGGGGAATTTAAGATAGCGCCCAGCTTGCAGTCATCTGCAGACTTGTCAGCCACAGGCCACTGGTTTTGACTTGCACCTCAGAAAAGTATATCCCAAACAGTAGAGACTCCAAGCCTGATCCTTGAGGTACACTGCTTGTTACAGGTCTACTACTAGAGGTGGCTTCCCTATTTTGACTGAGTGTGTTCTATCAGTGAGCCAGTTAGCTATCCTTCTAGTAACAAAAGGGTTGATGCCTAACTGAAACAGTTTATCTATTATGCCTGAGTGGGGAATAGTGTCAAAGGCTTTGGCTAGGTCAAGGTAGGAAGTGTACACTGTCTTCCCCTCATCCATGGCTTTGGTGACTGTTTCGAAGATGTTGACCAAGTTTAACAGCCATGATCTCCCTTTGACAAAACTAAACTGTGTGGGGTCAAGCATTTGGAGGTTGCCAATGTCCTTATTTATAAGGTCTCTACATTTTTTGAATTCTCCAAACCTTTGGGGTTTCTAATACCATGACAGGAATGGACCTCATTCCTTAGTCAAAGTATGATTAAAGTTCATGAAATTAGTATTGTTTCACTCTTTGATGTCAACGAAAAGTGCTCTTCGCAGCACATGCAATATGTCCAGTAATGACTTTTTCTGCAGGTCATATGGAGTTACATGTGTTGGCAGCATACCTAAATAGGATTATAGACTCTTTTTTTATAAGACCTGTTGCTCCTACTACTCTTGGAACTATCCAGGTGTCTTTCTTCCACATTGCTTTCATTTCTGCTTGCAAATCCTGGTATTTTATGACTTTGTCCACTCTGTACACAGGACACTTTAGTCACTGGATGTGACGATTTCAATGATCAATGCTACTTTTGTCTTCGTCTCTTGGACTGGTACTGTTGGTAATGGATGATCCCATGTGATGTAGACTTCATTTCTATGATGCTTTGTGGCTCATGTTGCCAGTGTTTTTCAGCCACTTCAATACCATAATGTTTGCACAATCCCCAG
The DNA here is from genome assembly GCF_019279795.1 of Protopterus annectens. Taxonomy (NCBI): domain Eukaryota; kingdom Metazoa; phylum Chordata; order Ceratodontiformes; family Protopteridae; genus Protopterus; species Protopterus annectens. The sequence goes on along the minus strand of NC_056731.1, from coordinate 599,855,391 downwards.
TGCAACAGTCTCACCACATTATTATGCCTTTCAGTATACAGTCCTTCTGCCATTAGTATGTAGCAACCAGCAATGAAGTGTGTAACTGTTTCCAATTCTGTTTTACAAAACATACATTTGTCTGTTTCGCCCATATGTTTAATGGACTTTATAAACCAGCATGTACGTAGCCCAATATCTTTTGCCACCAATAATAACTTTTCATCGGTTTGAATTCACCTCTCCTTAACCATTCCTGCATTCCTTCCTAATCAACATGAGGTTCTTCCACAAGTTTTCTACATTTGCAACTATTCTTGCCTTCTCATCTGATCCTTCACCTTATATTCATTCTTCCTTTTGTTTTTTGGCACATTCAGTTGCTGCCTGTTTTTTATCCAGTTGTGGTTTGATTTCCAGTCCTGCTTGATGCCGATATGCTTCTGCTACTCTAAGCAGGGAAGTCATCTTAGATTTATTCTCCTCATGTTTAAAAACTTTCATTACATTTGGGTCTTGTGTGATCAGCAGATATGTGTGGAGTCCCACAATTTCAGATCTGAACATGTAATTAGTTTCAAGGAGGCCCATCCCTACTTCAGAACCGGGGATATATAATCTTGGTATGCACTGATTTTTATAAATCATTTGGTGAGCATGAAGCATCCTTTTTGTTTTCCTATCTAATCTATCCAACACGTTTTGGTGCCAGTCAATCAATCTGAAACTGTAAGTTAGGACAGGAAGAGCAAATTGGTTTATAGCTTGGATTTTGTTCCTAGATGTCAATGCTGTTTTCAGGATTAATTTAAGTCTTCTAAAGTACTCCTTACTAAGTTTTATTCACATTTGTTCATGTTTTATTGTTGATCCTTCATCAATTCCCAAATATTTACACACTCCCTCTTTCTCAATTTTTTTATATCACATTTTTGTCCTAAACTGTTGTTTTTCTGGTGCTGCAGTTTTCCAGCTTTAAAGGTTGCTTTTGCCTTTTTACCTTTTATAAGGTCCATGATAATGTGTACCATGGCCTTGCAGATCAGGTTAGTTAGGCTGATGGGCCTATAATTGCCTGGATCAGTAGATGCTCCACCTTTCTGTAGAGGGAAGACAGTGGCTGTCCTACATTCGGCTAGGACGAAGCCGGTGCTCAGGCTTTGGTTGAAAAGGGTAGCTAATGGAGACACAGCCAGGGATGTTGTCAGTTCCCATGGAGACTATATTTTTTGCCTTTGAGAGGGAATTAACGACCTGCTCCCTGATGATGATGGGAGGGGGGGCAGGTACTGGGGATGTCCTGGTTTACTGATGGGGGGGTTGAAGTTTTCACTGAACATGTCTGTCAGCAGGTTGGCTGTATCTATGACTTTTGTGTATGTGGTGTTCATGACCACCAGTTCAGAGCAGATTTGGGTGTTACCTTTGAGATTGTGGATGAATGTGAAGATGCCTTGTGATTGTCCTTAGTGGATGTGGCCAATCTGAACTCAAAGTTAGCGATTTCACCAGTGACCTTATTTGCTTGTTCAGACAAAAGACAGATTGCTTCCAACTTGGCACCTGTGCCTTCTTGGTCCTGGGCATCAATTTTTTCCTTTTATTATAGTGTGTGTTTATTGCTGCTGTCCACCAGACAGGTTTACTCTTCCTTGAGGAAGATAATTTTTTCCTGTCAGGTATTGCTGAGTCCATACAGCTATATAGGTGCTCATATAGTTTTTTGGTGGAGGCTTGGATATTACTGCTAGTTCCAACTGAAGGGACAGTGGCTGTGAAGCTGCTTACACCTGTTCTCAGTACATTGTAGTCAGCTTTGAAAATGTTTTTTGTTTGACCCTGACAAGGGGGGAAGGTCAGGGGAGATGGTGACTTAGAAAATGATTGCTTTATGGTCAGATCTTACCAAGGAGGATGACACTGTAGGGGTGCTACAGTGACTACTCATGTTGGTTAGTACCAGGTCTAGGATACTTTCACCTCTCAGGGGGAGTCAGAAAGCTGATCCAATGCAGTGGCATTGACAAAGTCAAGGAATCTCTGGGCATTCATGTTTGGCCAAGAATAGGCTTCCACTGTATGGTTGGGTAGTTAAAGTCACCCAGGATCAGGGTACAGGCTTTAATCTTGATGGATTCAAGTAAGTGTAGATAGGTGTAGTGGGCGTCCTGAATCATGGTTGGGGGTCTGTAGCTGGCTATGATTTGAATAGGTGTTTTGTCAACAGTTAACTGCACTTGGAGTGTCTCCTGTGCATCATACTGTTTGACCTGCCTGGAGGTATGTATCTCTTTGATAAATATTGAAAGTAGCCCACCATTTGGGGTCTGAAAGTATGGTAGGAAAAGTAACCTGTAAGGGTGGGGTGCTCTCCATAACTATGAAACAGGTTTCTGTGGCTGCACAAATGTCGGCATCCTTCAGGGCAAGGACTGCTTGCAATGAGTGCAGTTTCATGCTAAGACTCCTAGCATTTAGCAGCATGACCATTAAAGTTCATTTAGAAGCATTTTTCACGTTGGTAATTTTGTGCTCATGACTTTGTCTAAAAACGGCACTATGGGGGAGGCAAGATCCTTTGCCAGAAGCCTGAAGACAGATGAAGGCCATCACTGGCAAAGCATCGTGGTCTGTCAATCATGTCCTCCCAGGCTGTCATGCACTGGATCCCCTTGGAATGACACCATAAACTAAGCCAATTGTTAAAGTCAATCATTTTCTGTTTGAATAGAGATCATTCTGTTAAGGCTATGGACATACCTGACCGGGACACATATTCAGTGAGCTCAATTATGTCACTCTGCGTATAGTAATAAAAACAAAAAGTGGCACAAAAGTAGAACCAAGTACTACTAAAACACAAAACACTGCCTTCGGTACATCAGTAGCAGAAATAAGTAGTCTACAGATATAATCCCAAATTCTTTAATAAACCACATCAAGTAAAACACAACAGTTTAGTGTTTTCGTTCAAACACCTTGAACTTCATTAGAACTAAAGACATAAAACTTCTAGTGCAATATATACACTCAAGTTAAGTGGTCATTTAAAATCCAAAAAAGAAAAAAGTAGTGGGAGAATTCAATGCACGACTTCACTTGTAATACCAAAATGGACGCTTTATTCAATATTGCATTTTCGTCCAAAAGACTTCATCAGATAAAATACCTTTCTTAAAATCAAAGCTTTTATACAAAAATATATGTTGTTGTTAACCAATCATGTTTCACTTCTAATTAGAATGAGAATCCAAATTGAATTCAGCATTATGCCACCTACTAAATAATACATTCATATTCATTCTGTTTAAGAAGTTCCACTATCTAAAATATTTACTTAAAATAAATATTTGTTGTTTAAAAACATTTATGCTCATTTGTTAGTTTGTTAAAATTGCATCATTCAAAGGTTTTTATATTTATTTAACAGTTCAAAAAGTATACTCTAAAATAACCTTACTTTTTCCGATTTGCAGTGAAACACTGCCATCTACTGACCTTATTTATTATGGTTTGCAAGATTATATTTTAGCAGCTTTTAACTTTAAAAGTGGTAGAATGGAAATATTTTCATTTAAACCTGGGGGTCTGTTGGCTTCCAGGGCCAATTGCCACCACAATTCTTTGAAGCCAATATTTTCCTCCCAAGGACCACCTCTTATATCAATTTTAACTTGATCTAACAGAAAATTTGTATTTATATTCCTTGCAGACAAGTGAGTGCTTGAAAGGGCATTGGTTTCCTTGCATTTTTTGATTTCATAAGTGTGTTCATAAATCCTCTTTTTCAAGGTGCGCTCTGTCTTACCCACATAGTAAGAAGAACATTCCTTGCAAATTGCAAGGTATACCAATCCCTTAGACTCACAGTTAAAGTATTCTTTACTATATAACCAAATATTTCTACTGTCCAAGTAAATTTTTTCTTGGTTGGTTATATATTCACATTGTCTGCATTTTCCACATTTATATGTGCCTATTTTTCCAGGATTACCCCTTTCACCTTTGTATCCTAAGTTCCCTTTTTCTAATAAATTTTTTATATTAGTTGAGTTCTTAAACACCACCTTTGGGTTGAAGTCAAGTAATCCTTCCAAATCCGTGAAGGCTTTAAACTTTTCCCATTCATTTTGAAACAAGTCTTTTACTTTACTGTTGAGAGCATTATATTCAAGTATGAGTGCTTGTTGATAGTTATCTTTCTTTTCTGGAATGTTTTTGTAAGGGTTTTGTATTTCTTCTTTAAGTCCTAATATGGGTTTGAACCTTCCACTTCTAGCTTTGGACACCTCAGTCCTATGTTCCATGATGAATTCGTTAGGATATCCTCTATCCAGGAACATTCGTTCTAATCTATCACATTCTATATTGAATTCATGGTCAGTGCTGGTCATTCTGGAACCTCTGATGAACTGTCCCTTCACCAAGTTTCTTTTACAATGGTTGGGGTGTCCACTTTGAAAATGAAGAAAGGAATTGACATACGTATCTTTCCTATACACTCTAGTTTCTATAGAATTCAAGTTTTTAATAATTTCTATATCTAGGTAAGCAATATTTGTATTGGATGTAGTGTATGTAAATTTCAAAAAATCTGTTGTCTCTCCTATATATAAAATAAATTCTTCAAGTTTGCCATAATCACCAATCCAAAGAATAATAATGTCGTCAAGGAACCTTTTATACAACTTACAAAATTTGAAGTATTCAGATGTAAATACAAAGTTTTCCTCCCAGTTGGCGAGGACCAGATTGGCAAATGTGGGTGCACAGGCTGCACCCATTGCAACTCCCTGGGTTTGTTGAAAAAACTCTCCTTGATGGACCAAAAAGTTGTTCCTTAGGACGATGTCCATCAAGCCTGTGCACGCTATTTTGTCCTCATGTGTCATTTTATCATCCTTGAATACTTCCTCTTCAAACATTTTCATGCCCTCTTCGTATGGTATTGATCCAAATAAGTCCACCACATCTATGGTCACAAATAGCGTATTTTTGTCCGGTAGCTCTGGGTCTAATTGTCTTAATAGATCCCATGAGTCCCTCAATATGGCCTCTTTGTTTGTCCATATATGTTTTGTTTTTGTGTCAACAAATATGGCTAAAGGTGTTGTTTTGGATCCTTCAGCTGACACAATGGGTCTAAAGGGGGGGGTCACTAGTGTTCTTGTGTATTTTCGGAAATTTAAAATCCACCAATAAAAAGCCTTTTCAACAAAACAATCAAAACTTATTTAAAGATACAGCACTATTTAAACCAACATGTTAAATATAAGCAAAAAATATGAAAATTTAAGTGTGTAAATAACTTGAAAAATAAACATTTTTATAAAACATTTTTATAAAACCAATGTCCTAAAACACTTAAATAATATGTTTAGATAATGTATAAGAATGCACATACTATAATTTTGCTGCTGTCAATCTTAAAACTGGAATAACAGAAATTACTTCATTTGAACTTGGGTGTCTGTTTGCTTGTAAAGTCAATTGCCAAAACAGCTCTCTATATGCCAAGAGATTCTCCCAGTTTCCTCCTCTTTTTTTTTTTTTTTTTTTTTTTTTTTTGCAATGCTGTTTCTCAGCTTCCCCCACTAATTAACTGGTGTTATTCACAGTTTGCAAAGGAATTTTTTGGTAACTTTTTTAAGTGACCCTAGCCAAGAACTCTTAAAACTCCAACAGAACAGAAAAGTTAAAACAAAGATAATACTAGAATAAGATACAAAATAGAAGTGATTAAACCTTAAATGAAGAGCTTCAATTCAAAATAAAATGCAGCCACATATCAGCAATAATCAGAGCAAGCAGGCCAAACAAACACTTCAATTAAATGTGATAAAAATGTAGCATAGTACATTTTGTTAAAAAATCATGCACTATACAGGTAACATAGTTGTCCAATCAGGCATTGCTGTAAGAGATCTAGGCACTGATGTTAATAATTTCTTATTATTTGATCAAATCTCCACAAATATTTGGAAAACCTTCTATCTGGCTTATCTAATTTCCAAAGGCATTGTACTTCATCCAGCTAAGTCTTAATTCCTCTTTACCCATATCTCATCATACTCATTATTGAATATAATGCACCTATTGGCATGTATTTGTCTAAACTTATCACTCAACTTGAGACAGCTTAGAGATTCATTACCAAGATCATCAGTGGCCACAGAAATGTTTGTTATCAGGATAGACTGGCAGCCATCTCTCTATACTCCATCTCTCATAGGTTCCTCTGTGAGAATCTGTCTCTAGTCTTTCAAGCCTTAAAAGATCCAACTCTCGTTGAAGTCCTATTCCTTCATAAAATAAATGGTACCCCAAAATACCTCATTTAAAGGAATCATACCTTAACAGTTAAATAAGGCATGTTGGTGTGATAGATTCACATCCCAACATGTCCCTCACCTCTGTAACAAACTTCCATTATGTGTCAAGAAGATCAGCATCTCTAACTCCTTCTAAGTAAACATAGATAATTGGATGGACAGCCCCTAATTATCCTCAGTCTAACTTGTCTTGCCCTCTTTGAGGCAGAAGGGAGCTTTTGAATAGGCTTCGGATAGGCTTTTAACAATCTACAGACTGATTGCCTATTAAGAACCTATGAACTGCACTGATAAATGATGCCCAGGTATAGAAATAAAATATAACATGAATTCTGTAAGCACAGTAATGACATTACAGGTATGTTCCTACACTGATACAGGTCAGAACCAAAAATAGTTTGTACTGTACTAGCCGAGTTATCGTTGTCCACAGTGCCACAATCATTTCTGACTCGTCCTGATAATAGTATTATATAAACTATCCCAAATGCCTTCATAAACATCATGTTAAGTATCCCAACCAAAGCTGAGACTATCTTCAGTAAGTGTGTCTAGGTCATTTTATTAGGGAAGTACTGATTTACTGAACACTGAGGAAAACCTCAGGCTACTGGGATGCCAGAGGAAGCAGCATAACCCATAACTGGAATATTGCCACACACAGGAAAAGGATAAATGAAATACAGCATTTTCTATGAGTAATTTCCACTCACAATAACTTTGGAAGCTGGTCCCTTTTTGTCAAAGCTATTAAAAATTCTAAACTTTTGGAGAAATTAAAAAGAAAAAAATAAACTGTCCAGCTCATTCTTAGAGGACTTTATGATGTCACTACCACTGTTAATCCTCCTATTTGGAGATGCATTAGCAGAAAGTCTATGTACTAGCCTGACATAACCACCTAGTATCATGGGAAAATATCATTTTCAATACAGATTCTTTGTGAACATTTTTAGCTTTGTTGTGAACCCACTATTCTTATTTATCTTGACATTCCCTTCCTATCTGTATTTGACACAAACTAATAATTCAAACAACCTGCCTAAGTTTACTTAATGATTCAGAGTTCACTTTCCTTACTGTCTTATTCTCATCACTTTCCCAGTTGATATGACATTTATCTTCCCTCTGGATGGTCATCATCATAGCTGACCTCCAGTCTCACATTTTAATACTTACATCCACCATGAGTGTCCCTACTACAGGTTCACAGGTTTGTACTAGGCACTGATTTAGTAGGCCATTTGGAACCCAACCACTCCCATTCCCCACAGTTTTCTCCCTCTTTCTATAAGTACCTGAGAAAACAGCCCAGGAATGAAGTTACTTATCACAATCTATTCATCAAGGTTTGAGAGCTGACAAGGTTAATTTTATATCTAAAACGGAAGTTGGGGGGGGGTACCATGGCTTTGGTGAAGATGGCAATAGTTCCACGTCGAGTATTGTGAGACACAAAAGTGGGAGAGAAGCAAATGGTACACTGTAAATACAATTTGTTTGGGTGTAAGTACACATCATGGAACATTCCAGTCAGACAGTCTCTCTACTCCTTTCACAGATCAGTAGTGTATATCCCAGAGACATTACAGAAATGAAAATAGCTGTTGAGGCACACCACCCTGAAAGTTGTAACAGATAACCATCACCTGTATTTTTCACAGTCCAAGCGAACCAAATAGCATATCAGTATTCTACAGCTCAGCACAACTGAGTTTTTATCTACTTCCCTATAACATGTATTCCATCACATAGCTATACTTACAAGTAATGATTTAAAGTGTAATTTCAAATAATAATAGCATTGATTTAAAATGATTTTAAATGTCTACAGTGTTACTACCACATGCTGATTTTAAAAAGTTTAACTCGAAAATAGTGAAATGGAAGGAGGGAACAAGATCAACTAATACTAGTCAATTATTCTAAACAAAGTGACAAAATGGCATTCCTAGTTAGTAGTCATTATAAGAAACTTGTTGCAAAATGACCACAACCCACTCCTGACTCAAAAGTAATATTTTCAGGAAAAGAGTGCATTGGATTTAATGAAAAAATTTGTTTCAACAACCAAGTGTACCCACTGAAAAGTAAAGCACACAGCTTACCTCAGCAACACTACTGTGTCTGTCAAGTATGCCCCAACTGTAATATCTGGAAATAATTGCAGAGTGAATGTTAAAACTGGCATCAAAAACAAATTAAACAGTAATATGTGCAAAACTGTGTAAAAATATCAGACAACAGATATAAAGAACAAACAGCTTCATTTCACAACAGTTAGATGTACATATACTCACCAACAAGTAAACAGTATAACAAAGTAAAGACCACAAGCTAATAGAAAGATCGACTTAAAAAGGCACACAGATTTACATACCAGCAAAAAGATGCATTTCTATCAATATTCAGAGAAACTTTAACAAAAATGTACTCCTCCTATTTCTTATAAATTAACCAGACCGATTAACTATCGTAAACTCTGTAAATAATGTTACAACTTTCAGAATGACCCTTCTTACGACAAGAGTACTTTTAATCTAAATGAACAATACAACTGCCTATACATACGTTTCATAAAATGAAGTCACAACCTTTGCTTGTTGTAAGACTGCCTCTATGGAAGAAACTTAGAACAGTTGGCTTTTTGATTTAATTGAGACCATTAGGTCACGATAATTCACTAAAGATGCTTCTTGTTTAAAGAAAAATTATCACTTATGTCAAATGGCAATCATATATTTATATAAATAAAAACAATCCATATTGACATATTCTCAGTTGTAAATGTCATATGTAACCTACGATAAAGTCATTGTCAGTTGAACATTACATACTGTAGCAATGTCTTTCGGCTTCTCCTGGTTAGGGGTTGCCACAGCGGATCATCAGTCTGCAGATTGATTGGCAGTGGAATTTTTATAGTGTCAAGTTGCCAGACTGGTGCCCAACCTTCAGAGAAGGCATGTCATTTAAACAAATTCCTGCTTCTCTTAAACCTCATTCCTCCTCAAAAACATTACTCTACATCTACTGCTCCCAAAATTCCCATTTTTTCAATGTAATTTGCTCCTACCCTTTTCTAAACAGCCTATTTTCAGTATGTGTATCACTGTTACTATACTCACTCGTTCTTGTATGGCTGGTTTAGACTTTGATTTCCATTTTCTAGTAATTGCATTTTTGGCAGCCACCAGAATTAAACTCAGCAAGGCCTTACTATAAGTAATTCCAATTTTGTATCACAGGTCAAAAAATCATTTCCTTAGTTATATCTATTTGCTCACCCACTATTTCTGACAGAGTAGTCGGCAGGGACATTTTTAAAGTTAGCCAACTCATTATACTCCCAAAAAATATGTTCTCAATTATCTCATTCTCTCCATCACACCTCCAACATTTGCAATGTTTGGAGTCTACCTGGGGTATAAAAATACCCATGCAAATACTTCCCAGCAAAATCCTATATATCCCCCATTAGCTCTTTGTGAATTGATTGTGCAGTCTCTTCCCAATCCTTTCTAGTCTCCTCTCTGATTGACTCCTATAGTTATAATGCAATATTGTACATGCCATACTAATTATCATTTTTTTCAGCAGCAGCTTCTGCTCTAGATTCTACTAAAAACCCTACCAGTGACAGTCTTTCACTTAGGATATCCTGATTGCTTTCTCTTTGCCTGTACTCTGATATCAATCCACAGTAGGGAAGGCAATCTCTAGCCTGCAGTCCCATTCTACTACCTTTCCATTCATAATTATTTGTTCACAGTATCTTGGTTCCTTTGCCAGTTTTCTCCAGCAAATTCCAGCCCCCTTGTCTTATTCTCTGTCCCCCTAACTGCAGTTATACCTATCAGCACAATTGCCTTTCTCTATCTGTGTTGGTATAATTCTCAGAATACTTTGTACTGCTTTATGAATATAATATTCTGTATGGTTATTGTTATTCTCACTATAGATCTGCATCCAAAAACCCAGTCTCACTGTACTTCATCAGCTCCCCCCATGTTTTATCAACAACATCCCTATCCACTTTGAATAACAGCTTTCTGATTGTACTATGTATAGCAGCCTTAACTGTGTAGCTCTGAAATATCCCTTCAAATCAATTTATCCCAAACCACCTTATTCTATTGGAAGAATCAATTTATCTCCCTTGACTCTTGCCTGGTTTCCCTCCCAGACAAAATCCTTCAACTCTTTATTAACTGCTAACCACAACTGTTTCTCTGGTTCATAAAAATATGCCTGACCTGTGTATAAAACTAAAGGGATGAAAAAATATTTTCACTACTTGTATCTTGCTATCCATATGCATAAAACAGAGCTTCCACTTTCTCAGTTTTTGTATTAGCTTTTGTTTAGTCTGTTTCAACATATCCTTAGCTGCTGTAACACAATCCTTTTTATCCCATACTCCTAAGTGTTCCATTTTATCATGCCCCCATAAATATGAGTACTGCTGAACCAATTTTTGTGTGGGGACAAAGTTTACAGCTATTGCCTTTGTTTTATCTTCATTAATTTTGTATCTTGAAAAGACTTGAAACTGTCTCAAAATGTTCCATGAGACTGAGATGTCCTTTTCTAGTTTTATCAGGTACAAGATAATATCATCTGCAAATAAACCCAACTTTTATTGATTACCATACCAATTATATCCTTGAATTTCTGAGTCCCTTTTATTCTTTGCCTAAGGTTCTAAATATAATACAAATTACAAAGGGGAAAGAGGACACCCATTCGTGTTTCCTCTGTTCAAACTTACCCTCTCAGAGAGGACCCCCCCCCACTTGAATTTCACCTCCGATCCCTCATACATTCTCCTAATTAACCTTATTATTGTGTCAGGGAATGCAAATGCTTCCATTGCCTTACTCATAGAATACCAGCTTACTCTGATGAATGCTTCCTTTGCATCAAGACCCACCAGCAATGGTGGTATTTCCTTGTATTCTACTTCTGGACCATAATGTTGTCAAATGTTTGCCTCTCCTCAACAAAACCACATTTCATCATATCGATCAGTTTTCTCATTACTTTTGCCATTCTTTTAGCCATTATACACATAAACACTTTATATGCCTGACTTTAAAAATTCCCTGCAAATGACTCTGTCAGATATATGACCCACAAACTACTTTATCAGCCTGAGAAAACTCCTGTTTTCCTAAATATGCTACAACCTTATTCTAACAAAGGTATGTTTTACTCAAAAAACAAATTATTATTACACATCACCAAATCTACAAACACTGCATGAGAATCTCTATATTCCAACCATGTAGCAAAAACCTGGAATCTGCTTCCTTAATCTATTAGAACTACTCCCAATTTAACCCAATAAAAAAAATACTCAAACATTATTTATCAGGCTCATGGTTCTGCTTATATAATAGCCAAGGCTAACTGAATAAATGTAAATACTTTCTTTCTCATAAACCTATCTCATCAACATGTTATTATGTCACCCACACACTTTTCTTCTTTCGAAAGCTATCCATTATCCTACCTAACCTGTACAAAAACATCTCCCTCTCTAAACAGAATGTGATATAAAATAGTTTTGCTTATTCTTTTTCCTTTTCTCTTACTACTAACTATAAATGCAAATGCATTATTTAATTTGTCTAAGTTTTTAATACCAACTGTATGCTATGTGTGACAATAAGTACCACTGGACAAGTTCCTCACCGTATGCCTGCACATCTATACCATGCCAGAGAACCTTTGCCAACTCTAGCTGATTATAATCTACTCTATAAATACCTTAAACCACAAGATCTCTGACATGTCTCTCAATGGGATATGAAAAGTATCATCATGTCAATGTTTTTTATGTATTGTTACTATGTGGAGCTTTTAGGGTGGCCATGGTGGTGCAGTGGTTAGCATTGCCACCTCACAGCAAGAGACTTTCTGGTTTGATCTTCGGCTGGGGTGCCTTCTGTGTGGAATCTGCATGTCCTCCCTGTGGTCACGTGGGTTTTCTCCGGGTGCAACGGTTTCCTCCCACATCCCAAAGACATACTGTAGGTGGATTGGACACTCTAAATTGGCCCTTGGTGTGAGTGCGTGCATTTGTGGGCCTTCTGTGGAAGGTTGGGCACTGGGCTGGCAACTCGATACCGTAAAACTCCACTGTCAATCATGAGTGGGCAGATGATCCGCTGTGTCGGCCCCTAACCGGGAAAAGCAGAAAGAAGAAGAAGTTACTATGTGGAGCTTTTTTCCCCAGGCCTCCTCTGAAAATAGGTTCTGCCCAGTTAGGCTCTCCTGGTAAACAAATCTAAAATAAATAAATAAATAAATAAAATAAATCATGGCTTAGAACTGAACTGGGCCTATATGAAACTGGATCTGATGGGTCTGATGGGTCTTTATCATGTATAAGCATTACAGCCACCACAGCTTTCTTCCAGGATGTTAGTGCTTCTCCTTCTTTAAAAATACCATTAAAACAAAACCTTCCAGATCTTTATCCTATTCTTCCCTCCTAGCTTCCAGACTTCCACACGAATACCAGCTATTCCTGAAGACTGGTTACACAGGTACTTATAACAGCTCCTCCTATCCTAACTGTTAATAATTGAGCCTCACCTACCTCTAAACTTGGCATATTTAATTCTTCCATAAACAATTTCATTTGTACTTTTTGTTGATTTCAACATTTTTCTGCTTTATACAGACTTTCATGAAACTTCTAAAATATTTATAATACCTCAATAGGATCTCTGATTATTTTTCTTGTTACAGGCTGCCTAAGCTTGGTAACAACTCTTTTACTTTTGGTTGCCTGTGTCATTGTGCTAAAAGTTTTTGTGCTCTGGAGTTATTATCAAAAAATAGTTGCTTAACAGCAATATTTCTAAACCCTTGCATATTAACCAGGTAGTCCTTTATTTTCTCTTAAGTACTCTGCAGTTGCACCCCTTATTGCTCTGTGAGATTTTCCATATTCTGTAACACTTTAACCTTTGTCAGTCCCTGTAAATAATTCTTGTTACTTTTTAACCATATTTCCTTTTCTTTTATTTCTACCCCATTTTTTTCAAACGCCACATTTATTATATCCCACTCCCTAGCTATATTTTCTGAAGAAATTTCTATCTTCCCTGATAACTCCCAAATAATTTCCTCTACTCATTCCTTAAATTCCTCTCTGCTTAAGAGATAATTGGGGAAGTGCCAGTGTTTCATTTTTATTTTATTACTCTGTATATTTGTTTTAGTTATTAATGGCACGATCTAAAATAGTTATTGGACATTTATCTAAACTTTCAATTAAATACACATGTTCTTCCTGTGAAATATAATTTCTGTCTAGCCTAGCCCAGTTTTTGTACCCTAGGGAAGAATATGTGAATTCTCTCTGAGCTCCTATTACTTGATACACACCTTCAATGCCAAATAAAATGTCTTCAAAAATCTACTCTATTTTGCATTATTTTACCTTCTAGGCCTGCCACATAAATCTTCACTTCTGCAAATTAAATTCCAGTCCCCACCTATAAGTAATACTACGTGCTGAGAGACAATTATTTCTTCCAGAATTTTCATAAGCTCCATTGTTCATTTAGAATATAAATATATGCCAGTGTAATCCTCTTAGTACTACAAATCTACCATTATTATCTTTTTTCCTTCTTCTATCATTACTGGAGCTCCACTAGCAATTAATATAAGTGCTCCCCCTTTCCTTTGTTTGCGATATTCTGCTGAATAACCATCCTGAAATCCTTTCCTTGTCAAGTTCACATGCTCAGTTCTTTCCAAATGTGTCTCCTATAACATAGTTATTTACACAATTCTTAATATAGTTGACAACTCTTTCTTTTTTGTATGTCCCTGTGAGACCATTCACATTCAAAGATAATATGGAAAGTGTTGCCATTATTATAAGAAGTTATTATTCCCACATATTATATACATCAGACTTTTTGCTTTTCTTACATGCATACACTGCTTGGCAGGTTGATCTTTTATATAATTGTTTCTTCTCATATCCAGGTGAATCTATGTCACATTTTAAAAGACTTTTTGCTTTAATGAAAACCCTCAAATAAAATAACAAACACACTCCAGAACACCCTTATAATCTATTAACTTAACAAAAATGCACAAAACTAGGTACATCTTCAAATAATTAAGTTTAACCCTCCTAATGGGAACATCTGTCCCATAATGACAGCTACTCTCACAGGCTTTAATTAATGTATAAGGAAGGTTATCCTTGCTAAGATGCATGGTACAGCCTGTGCTTTAATTTACACTAAGTGCTGTCCATTTTTGTCTTATTTTTATTCCTCTCCTAGATGTAGAAAAGAACTTGAATGCTTTCAGAAAACATTATCTTTTTACCACTGAAAGAAAAAATCATTCTGTTTTTATTGCCCCTTATATCTCCACAGAAACATGAGAAGCAGATACACAGTTTGCTTCAGCTACTAGCTTCTCATGTTGCACTGTGAACATTTACTTGTTAAAGGAAACTTTCATTGCATTCAGTGTTCTTTTATTTACTTGTTTCCACTTAAAATGTGTTGTTAGAGAAAACCAAGGGCCATAATCCAGTCATTGCCCTATGCAAAAGTAAGACGAATCATATCAAATTTAATTATATCATGCTATGTACACGTTTACAACTTCAACAGCCTAAGATTACAGCCTATTATCTTAAATATGCTTTTGTCCAGGCTTTCTTCTCTTTTTACATAGCAGTGCCTACATTTCTTACAACTAAACAAGAAGAAAGAAAGAAGGGAAAAAAGGGGCACCGGTTAATTTTAGTATCCCTACAACACATAAAATAACCGAAAATGCTTTACTATATAGAGTGCAGTATATGTCCTGTTTTATAAAAATACTATTAAGAACAAAAAATATTTTATTTACGGTTACCTCTTTCCTTTCTCTTCCCACTCCTAAATGGTCTACCAAACATTAATGACATGAAGTTGGGCATATGCTTTGTAGTCCTCTGCAAGTTTAACATAGTAAAAAAGTCTAATATTTCCAGGTTTTCTTGTTCCACCATATTTCACAAATGTGACTGATGCTTTGTAATCCCACATTTATTTATTAATTTCTAAGTTAAAGAATTATGTAGGTATGACAACTAGAAGGCTGAAAGATAGGGTGTATAATCACATATATGATATAAGGAAAAGAAATCCACAAAATGCGTTGGCTGGACATGTTATTCTATTCCCTGACCACAATTTTAGGTTTAGGGTGCTACAGGTAGTTACTAAGAGTAAAAGGGGTGGTGATAATATAAACCATTTGGAATCCATAGAGCTCAGTTGGATTTTTAAGCTTAGAGCTCATATGGACCCAGGCCTTAACCAGTACATTAGTATTAACCCATACTTGAAGCACGTATATAGGGACCATTCAGTCATGACATATACATATATACATATTTTAAATGAATGTTGCATATTAGACAAATGGCAGCTTGTTGTTCCATTTATATATGTTCATGTTTTTGTATTTTTGCATTCTTTTAGAAGTTAGGTATATATTTAACTATATGTTTATACATAGTCTTAGTCAGTGTCTTAGTATTATATGTATGTATTTGGTATATTTAGTTGTGCTCCTGAAACATTTGCTTCTTTTAGGAATAAATTGTTTTAGATAGGAATAAGTGCTCATATACATATAGTGAATGAGCACTTACCATGGAACATAATGGCATAGGGACTATGCTACAATAAGCTTATTTTTGAAGCTTTTTGTAAAAAGAGTTTTTGTAGAATGGGTGATGTATATTTCCTTGTTTTTGGTCTTCTGTTTGTTTTGCTTCTTCATTTGCTTTGTTATTATATAAGAACATGTTTTTATACATATTGTATATTATTTAAATTGTATTTCTTCTTCTTTTGAGCAGTTAATATTGCCTTTTAAAGGCATTTTCTTAGGTGGTTAAAAAAACTCCACCCTTCAGTTGCATATTTAATTAATTATCTAATTAAGTCCTTGCTATTTAAGTGTCTTTTGGAGTAAATGTATGTATGTTAAAATCTGAAGAAGCATGCCAGTGGAGCATGTGAAAGCGCTCACTTTTATCTATTAAACTGGATTTTATATACGTTGTGGTGGTCGTGTCCAGTCTTTTCATCTTCAGCGTTTTCCTTTTCTGGGACGTGTACCTTTGGATGGAGCTGTACTTGGACATATCTTGATTCTTTCACTTTTTAGTACTAACTACCATCACACAATGGAAACAACAACCATTGAATTGGACTACAATCCTGAAAATATGCTTAAAACCCAAAAATGGAGCAGCATTTTTAATACACAGGACAATCCCCTGCTTGATTTAGAGCTACATCTTTCTCCAACACCAACTGCTACAGGTACTGTTGAAAATATGAGTGAATTCAATGACTTTAGCAGAGAATTAGAAAATGATTTATATAAACTACAGAGACTGATCTGGCAGAGAAGACATATGGAAGCATGCCTTAATTTCCATATTGTCCCGAGAGGTATGAGGGTCCTCTGTATGCCCACATATGGGAATAACCATCCCGAACTGCTAAAGAAATGGCAGAAATTAAACCTGGACTTGAGTTTTAACTATATGAGACTGTTGATTGACTATTTTTCTCCCTAGAAGCGGAGCTCAATAATAAAGTGGAGGCTCTGAATAGAGACTTGCAGAACCGCTTCATAGGTGGGTTCTATGACAAAAGATTAGACAGCATATACACCCAGGTAGCCCTGTATCATGATGGACTGCAGCAAACCAAATATCGGAAGCTGCAGCGGGATCATAGGGATTTATCACTTGGACAGGTGTTTGTTTGGCCCAAGAATACTTCTCGGGCTGAGCAAGTATATACCTACATGGCACCTCACTCTGATAAAGTGAATGATGAAGAGCGTGAATCTGGAACGACAGCCAATCAGATTCAGAATGCTGCCCATAATACAAAAGGAAACATTATTCATGCCACAGACGTGATTGCATCATCTATAGAGAGGGGTGAACGCATTGCATCTTCCACCCCTCCTTCTAACCAGGAAGCGTTAATGGAGACGAAGGAGAGCCATGGAGTGGGAGCGAGACCAAAGACAGTAACCAGAAGCCTGGAGGATTTTTTTCACTTCCCAATGAAGTTTCGCGACAACGAGAGGGACAGGTCGAGCAGTCGTGGCCACAGAAAATGCAAGTTCTCGGGAGAGAATCAAGGTACCAGACGAAGGGCGCGGAGTTAAACCATTTGGTTTTTAACTTTTCAGCGTATGAACTCAAAGAAGCGAATTATTCTTTGTTAAATAAGGGGTTATCTTTTATCCCTTCCTGGGCAAGTAAATTGAGTGAGCTTTTGGTGGACCTTAGATTATTTGGACGCTCTACAGCGTTAGAACTCATGTTCACTAATGTGGACAAAAAAGGCTAACCATTGATAGATAGATTCAAATGCAAAAGTAGCTTTGCTCCAAAACTTCCGGCAAATGTTGAATGTTTTATAAATGCATGTGAGAACGATTTATATGCCTATTTTGCTAGACAAGGTTCCAGATGTACCTACTATAATCTGAATGAAGATGAGAGAAAGTCTTTATCTAGCCTAACTTCTAATAACAACATTGTTATAAAACCCGCAGACAAGGGGGGAGGGATAGTATTGTTAAATGCTATTGAATATGAGGAGCAGATGTTTGATATGTTATCTGATGCCAGTATCTACATGGAGATTGATTTAGAGATTGTGTATTGTATTATTAAAAGGGTACATGATGATTTATATGACATGCTTATGTGTAGGCAAATCACACAGCAGCTATAAGATTTCTTTTTGATTGATTTTCCAACTATACCCTTAATAAAAGGTCTCCCCAAGATACACAAAATATTTCCCCCCTTCCCATGAGGCCCATAGTGGCAGGGGAAAGTTGGGTAACTGAGAAAATATCATTATATATAGAGAGTCTATTGGGACCATTAGTTAGAAATATTCCAAATATTTTAAAGGACAGCTACCATCTAATACAAGATTTATCACTCATTAAGGAAGAAGTTAATGACCTTCCTTATTTAATGGTTACCCTAGACGTCAAGCATTTGTTTACAGCCATCCCAAATGATTATGGGGTTGAAGCTGTGAGGAATGTTCTATCAGTAACAGAAGGGGTTACCAATGAGCAGCAGTCACTGGTATGTGGCCTATTGGATGTTGTGCTCAATAATAATGTGTTCATGTTTCATGAAAAGTTCTTTGCACAGAGATGGGGTGTCGCTATGGGCACCCCATGTGCGAATTCATATGCAAATTTAGTAGTCTACAACTGGGAGAGGGAGTTTTTGTTTAATAGCGTATATTATCAGCATATACTATTATACAGGAGGCTTGTGGATGATATACTGCTCTTTTGGAAGGGCAGTATGAATGATCTCATGGCCTTCATTGAGTTCTTGGAAACCACCACTGACTTCTTGAGATTTACCTCAGAAGTATCTAGTGAAGAAATTAATTTTTTAGATATAAAGATTACAAAAAAGATCGATGGCAATATATCCACAGACCTATATAGGAAGCCCTGTTGAAAAAATACCCTCTTACATTATAGTAGCATGCATCCTAGACATGTTTTTTCTAATGTAGTCAAAGGGCAGTTTAATAGGATGCTAAGGCGTTGTAATGAAGGCCCTAACCTACAGATGCGGTTAGACACATTACATACCCTGTTTTTAGATAGGGGTTATAATGATTCTATGGTTAGTAGCATTAGAAATTCTACCCTGACTGATGGAAATATTAGGATAAGAAAGGCTTATAGAGGTCATGGATGGAAAGAGATACATGGTTCTAAAGTTTCCTTCCTCACTAGATATACTAATGATAACAAAAGCATAGTAAATATAATAAAGAAGAATTGGAGTATTTTGACCATGGACCCTAAAATCTTGGTAGTAATAGGAAATAATCCTAGTTTTAGTTACAGAAACAGCAGGAATTTAAATAGGCTGTTATGCAAGGAAAGTTCTAGTACCAAACTCAATAAATTGAATATCAATAAGTATGGTAAGTATCGATGTGTGAGATGTAAAATGTGTAGTTTCATTACAGCTGAACAGCAGTTTACTCATCCTACTATTGATTATGAGTTCAACCCTAGGTTTCATGCCTCATGTGATAGCAAGAATCTAATTTATTTAGCTACCTGCACAAAATGTACAGGATTTTATGTAGGTATGACAACTAGAAGGCTGAAAGATAGGGTGTATAATCACATATATGATATAAGGAAAAGAAATCCACAAAATGAGTTGGCCGGACATGTTATTCTATTCCCTGACCACACTTTTAGGTTTAGGGTGCTACAGATAGTTACCAAGAGTAAAAGGGGTGGTGATAATATAAACCATTTGGAATCCATAGAGCTCAGTTGGATTTTTAAGCATAGAGCTCATATGGACCCAGGGCTTAACCAGTAGATTAGTATTAAACCTATACTTGAAGCACGTATATAGGGACCGTTCAGTCATGACATATACATATTTTAAATTAATGTTGGGTATTAGACAAATGGCAGCTTGTTGTTCCATTTATATATGTTCATGTTTTTGTATTTTTGCATTCTTTTAGAAGTTATTAGATACATACATACTTTTAGGTATATTTTTAAGTATATGTTTATACATAGTCTTAGTGATTGTCTTAGTATTATATGTATGTATTTGGTATATTTAGTTGTGCTCCTGAAACATTTGCTTCTTTTAGGAATAAATTGTTTTAGATAGGAATAAGTGCTCATATACATATAGTGAATGAGCACTTACCATGGAACATAATGGCATAGGGACTATGCTACAATAAGCTTATTTTTGAAGCTTTTTGTAGAAAGAGTTTTTGTAGAATGGGTGATGTATATTTCCTTGTTTTAGGTCTTCTGTTTGTTTTGCTTCTTCATTTGCTTTGTTATTATATAAGAACATGTTTTTATACATATTGTATATTATTTAAATTGTATTTCTTCTTCTTTTGAGCAGTTAATATTGCCTTTTAAAGGCATTTTCTTAGGTGGTTAAAAAAACTCCACCCTTCAGTTGCATATTTAATTAATTATCTAATTAAGTCCTTGCTATTTAAGTGTCTTTTGGAGTAAATGTATGTTAAAATCTGAAGATGCATGCCAGTGGAGCATGTGAAAGCGCTCATTTTTATCTATTAAACTGGATTTTATATACGTTGTGGTGGTCGTGTCCAGTCTTTTCATCTTCAGCGTTTTCCTTTTCTGGGACGTGTACCTTTGGACGGCAGCTGTACTTGGATATATCTTAATTTCTAAGTTACTGATTTTCTTCCTGTTGATCTTCATCTTCCAAATCAAGTCTCTGAATTATTCTCAATGTACTCCTGGTTCTTCTAGTTAACCCTTGTGCCTTTCTCTGACTATCAAGCATTTTCCTTTGGAACATAGGAAAAGGTTTCACTGTCATAATCTGTCTATGAACTTTATCATCATCATCAGAAGAAGAAGCAGTCTCTCCTTCTGCTTGACAGCTCACTTTTTGTTGGACAAATGTTTGTATGCCCTCCTTAGCATGCTCTGCATCAAAAAATGACTTTGACCCCCCAGGAAAAAAAAATATTCTAAAGATAGCTGAATATAGTAGCTTGAATTTCATGCCAGCTTCTCAACATTCTCTGATTACTGGAATAAATGTACTCCTCTTCTGCCTGGTATACAATGAATAATCATTTTCCACAAACACTCTACTGTCTCCCACTTTTAGTACTTTGTCCTTCTGCCACAGTATTGTCAGAATCTACTTGTTCTGCTGGTAGGATTGTATCTTCATTGTTAGCAGTCTTGGCTGCAGGGCCAGTGTTAGAATTTTGGGGGGCCCTCCAGCAAATGTCAAGTTGGGTGCCCCTTAGGCACTATCAGTCTAAGTATCACCCTGTCACTGCCACCCCTAAGTAACCTTTTAGATCATGCTACAAACTTTTAGCAGTGGTACACACAGACTGGCCTGTGGTAACAACACTCTTACATTACAACAGACCTGTGTTCTATACTATGCTGGCCCATCTCAGAAATTAACATACACAGTTATTGGCATTTAGTTGCAACAATAGTACATTACAGCAACTGTATGTGCAGGGCTGGACTCAAGTGAAATGGCACCCTAGGCACTGCCTACTTTTTCAGCCCCCCCCCCCTCACACACACACACACACACACACACATCCTCCAGTGCTGCCATATGTTTCTCATCATCTGAGGCTTCCCATACCATGAACATTACTTTCTTTCTTCCTTTTCTCACATTTTGCCTTGCTCTTCAGCTTTTTTAAGAAGCAATAACTTTTTGTAAGCTCTGATGTGCATTTTATTTTTTTTTATTTTTACACAGCCTTTTCATCCAATTATAGATGATATGAACAGAAATTACGATTAAGGAAAGAAATTCAGTGTTGCTGTTTGGCTTTAGCTGTCCTTGCATCCTTTCAATACACCTTTCCTGACCAAGACAACACAGTAATAACCATTTAGGAAATTAATTAGGCTGGTGCTCCCAGAAGCTATAGGGATTATAGATGTTATGGGATGCACTTTAGAGCAGTTTCCCAACCTTTTAATCCAGTGGTCACCTAAACAAAACTCAGGTGTAAGAAAGAATTTCAGTCTTTTTTTTTTCTTTCAAGGAAGACCTAAATTGTGCCCAAGGCTTAATGTTCAAAGGTAGCAAAATAAAAGATAAACTAACAAGAAAATTGTGAGAATACACAGCCTCAGGTCCTATCTGGAAATAATGCCTGCTTCCCTAACCCCCCCCCCCCAAAAGAAAAAAAGACAGCCAATGCCTATGCATCCCTCTAGTGTTAGACTGAGATGAAAGCAATGGTTCAAATTGCCACAGTCATGTATTTCAAGTGACTGCTGACATACATATACATAGCATGCTTCCTCACCCACAACCCCCAAAGGCAGCCACTAGTGTACATGCTTGATGCGTGATTGTGAGGAAAGTGAAAAAAAATGATTACAGTAATGTATCCTACTTTGTTGCTACTAGACAGAGAGAGAGAGAGAGAGAGAGAGACAGTCTCTCTCTCTCTCTCCCTCTCTTGCTTCTGAAGGTGGATGCTAAGAGAGCAAAGTCACCAGCCTAATGTAGTCACCCTGAAATGTATTGACAAGTGCCAGTCCACGTTTAATTCCTCTGCTCTCAGGCTTAATTAAACTCCAACACACACACTCAAAAATGTACTGAAGAGTTGCTCTTTTGGGGAGTTTTGAAATTAGTACAGTTCCTTCAGATAAATCATGCTTTGCATTAGGTTAAGATTCCTCACATGTTTACTTCCTTAAAATTTACCATTTTACATCTAAATACCTTACCCCAAAACAGATCCACTTAAGAGAGCAAAAAAGTTCAAACCTTAAATAAAGTAAAATAGTAACAGCCCTTTGATTGCAAGTAACACTGGGTATGCTTATGTATGCAACTGAAAGAATGTCCCTTTTACAGCTCAATTGCATTTCTGTGGACAAAAAATAATTACAAGTTTTGGACAGCTTCTCAAATTTTACATATTTACTACATCAACACTCAAGAAACAGTTTCAGGTTTTACTTTGCATCTTTGCTGCATCTTCATTAAAAAATTGTAGATTTACTATTCAGGTAAACCTAGTGGTCACAAGTGCCCTTTTTCAAAGGTGAGCTTGGAGCATTGACCAACTTGTTCAGAGTCATACAACAGGAAAATGAAGGCTGACAGAATCAAACCTAGGACTAGAGAAAACAGATAATTTACATCTCATATTCTTAATCCTTTCTGATAACTGCCACATAACTCATCATACCAGATGCAACAAGGACTGACATCATTTTCTCTCCATAAGAGGACTTTGCCTTTTAAGTTTATAATAGCAGATGAAGTGGTGGACAGGGGCAGATACACCTTGATGCCAACAATGACTGCACGAGGACTATAGGGTTCTGGACTAAGCTTTTTCTGTAGTTTCCACTTGACATGGTACTTTACAGGATATGCTCAATGCAGTACTTTTACACCCTGACACAGTGATGTCCGTACCATGAAAAGTCACTCAAAAATACAACCACATTGCAAACACTCCCAACCCCAATACCCCCTAGTTTAATGGTTGCTGCAAAATAAACCCTATGAAAGAAAAAGTATAGTTGTGTACACTTACCATAAATGTAGATATTTGAGTGTAATCACTGTTGCAGTCATCACATTTGGGTTATCCCTGTCAGGGTAGCCCTCAGTCACCCCGAATACCAGAGGCTTAGTATTTCTGCGTCAGTTGCTGTCACTTCAGGACTGAAGTCAGGTCATCAGTAGTATAAAGTAAGGCAGCCAATGCCATTACATCAGTATTTCTTGCCCTGTCAGGAGCCCCCAAGTGGGAGCCAGGATATGCTGGAAGAACCACACCAGCAGAAAGTAAATACCAAAAAGTTCCTTGTAATAATAGAGAGAGAGAGAGAAGGGGAGATGGAGGGAGGGAAACCAGGACTGCAACAGTGAATACACTCGAACATCTACATTCTTGGTAAGTGTACACAACTCTACTATGTTCTTCACGTTTCATTGTTGCAGTCATCACATTTGGGTTGATTCCCAAAGCTGATGAAAAGGGTGGAGGCAGTCAAGAAGACTGGGGGCTGGCTAGAATGCCGTTGCAAGACTGTAGTGGCAAAGCCTGCCCTGTATTTGGAGAAGATAGGCAGGTGGTAATGCTTGGTGAAGGTATAAACAGATGTCCATGTTGCAGCCTCCAGGATGTCCCTGGTGGGGACTCCTCTGAGGACAGCTGTAGAGGTGGAGGTTGCTCTGGTAGAGTGAGTTCTGACCCCCTTAGGGGGGGAGGTTTGTTTGGATATGGCTTTGCCCTCTGCTCCTGCAGCAGAGTTGACTAACAACCGATCAGTCTTTCTGAATGATTTAGTCCTGTCTAGATAGAATCTGAGCTGTCTGTCCACATCTAGACAGTGCAGTATTCTTTCCCCCTTGTTTTGTGGGTTAGGGAAAAAGGTGGGCAAATGAATGGATTGGTTGAGTGCCACACTGGGCACTTTTGGCATGAAGGATCAGTTAGTCCTGAGGGAGACCCTGTCAGCATGGAAAATGAGCCATTAGTGCTTGTAGCTCGGACACTCTTCTTGCTGAAGTGATGGCTAGAAGCAAGGCTGTCTTCCATGAGATAAACTTTAATTTTGCTGAAGCTTCTGGTTCAGGGGGGGCAGGGTGAGATTCTCTAACACAAAGTTTAGGTCCCAAGCTGGGGTAGGAGCTCTTCTGGGTGGCCTGAAGTTGCTAGCCCCTCTGAGGAACTGTTTGATGAGAGAGTGTGAGAAAAGAGGTTGCTTAGTGCTGAAATGAGCAGAGATTGCAGAGACATGAATTTTAATAGAGGAAAAGGATAGACCACTGTGTAGTAGGTCAGCTAGGTAATCCAGGATGAGAGGTAGAGAGGGCTGTGCCACATTGGCTCCCTTAGCCTGGATCCAGGTGCAGAACCTTTTCCATTTGTCAGCATAAAACTTTCTAGTGCTAGGGTGTCTGGCCTCATGTATAACATCTAGAACCTGTTTACTGAGATTGACAGCTTGTGCAGTGGTCAGGGAATAAGCCAGGCTGCCAAATTGAGGGTCTGCAATTGGGGATGTTTGAATTCTGAATTCTCCATGACTCTGGGTCAGGAGTGTTGAGATCTGAGGAAGATGACATGATGGCAGAGGGGACAGGCTGCGCAGCAGTGGGTACCAGTGCTGGCATGGCCAGTCTGGGGCAATCAGGATTACCCTTGGTTTTTCCTCCTTTATTTTGAGCAGTACCCTGGTAATGAGAGGTAGTGGGGGAAATGCATAGACTGAGAGGGTGACCCACTGGAAGGATAGAGCATCCACTTTCCAGGCCCTGCAGTGAGGCTCCCTGGTGCAGAACTTGCTGAGCTGATGGTTGGAGTGGGAAGCAAAGAGGTCTACCTTCGGGGTGCCCCATTTCTGAGTTATAAGAGTGAAGGTTCTTTGGTTTAGCTGCCACTCGTGTGGGTCCAGAAGATTTCTGCTTAGGTTGTCTGCCAGAGAGTTTAGAGAGCCTGGCAGGAATTGTGCTAACAGGTGTAGTTGCATAGCATGGTCATGGCAAGCCTGCATAGTGGATAGGAGTGAGTCCCTCCCTGCTTGTTGATATACCACATCACTGTGGTGTTGTCTGTTTTGATCAGTAGAGCCCCTGGGGAGAGAAGGGGTCTGAAAGCTGTCAATGCATGCTGGACAGCTAACATCTCTTTTTGGTTGATGTGCAGATGTATTTGATGTGGGTTCCATTGGCCTTGTATGCATCTGCCGTTCAGGTGAGCAGCTCAGGCATAGTCTGATGCATCTGTGCTGAGGGTCTGGGTGGTGAGAAGGGTAGTCCTTTGTTGTGGTAGCATGCTGCTGCCCACCAAAGGAAATCTTTCCTTAGACAAGGTATCACTAGTATAAGAGTTTTCAGGTCTTGAGAGTGTTGACACCAAAGGTTTTTTAGGTATCAGTGAAGTTTCCTCATATGCAGTCTGGTATATGGAATGAGTAGAATGCAAGATGCCATGAACCCCAGAGCTTGCAGGATTTTCCTTGCGGATAACTGGGGTCTGGTGGCTAGTTGAGAAAAATATATTGTCAGGTAAGTTTGCTTTTCTGGTGTAAGGAATGCCATCTGGGATGCTGTGTCCAGGCTTGTTCCCAGGAAAATAATTTTTTGGGTGGGTACTAGTTTGGATTTCTTTTCATTGATAGTGTACCCTAGGGAGGTCAGTAGGTCCTTTACAAAGGTCGGGTGCTTGAGCAGCTTTTCCTCTCTGCCTGAATTAGGCAGTCATCTAAGTATGAGTAAATTTGAATATTTCTTGCCTGCAAAAAGGAATAGCGGGAGCCAGGCATTTTGTGAAAGCTCTGAGGCAGTAGATAAGTCAAAGGGAAGCACAAAGAACTGAAAGCGCAGAGATCCTGCTCTGAAACGTAGATATTTCCTGCATGATTCCCTGATTGGGATGTGTAGGTAGGCCTCTTTTAGGTCTAGGGTGGCTAGCCAGGCATCCTTGGAGAGCGTAGGTAGTAGTTGCTGAAGGGTGAGCATTTTGAATTTTGGTATCACTAGGAAGGTGTTTAGAATGGATAAATCGAGGATAGGTTGCCAGGTGCTCTCTTTTCTGGGTACCAGGAAGAGCCTGGAGTAGAATCCTTGGCCTGTCTGTTCTGCAGAAATGTGTTCTATTGCCCTCATAGAGAGCAGGGAAAGGATTTGCTTTTTGGCCTCTGCCCACTGGTTTGGAGGTAGATCTGGGAACCCTTCTGGGGTTGGTAGAGTGTGGAAAGAAAATATGCATCCCTGGGACACTATGTTGAGAACTCAGCGGTCGTTGGTAATGGTGGCCCAGGTGTTTGCGTGGAAGGAGAGTTTTCCTCCCAGGGGCAAGTGCAGGTGGGCAGAGGGTGGGGGTGGAAGTGGAGAGTCATTGTGAGTTCTGACCATGAGGGGGTGGCTTTGCACTCCCTGGTTTAGAAGTGGAGTTACTCCATTGCTTTGATCTCTGCATTCCTTATGGCTGCTGTCTGGTGAGGGGGGGGGGGCTGCTTCCCCGGGGTTTGGGCTGAACTAACCTGAAGGGGGCAGGAAAGGACCAGTGTTTGAAAGGGCAATGCCTACTTAACCTGGGTAGTTGGGCCTGCAGGAAATCATTAACTGTCTGCATAGATTTAGCTTTTTCTTCCATCTTTTCTGCCTTGGTGCCCAATAAGCTGTTTGTGCAAGGGTGCATCCAATAGTTTAGATTTGACATGGTCTGGCAAGGGCTGTTCCTTAAGCCAAGCATTCCTCAGAACCAGTGACTGCTGCCCTGCAAGATGCTTCTAGGGCATCAAAACCACAGTGTAAGGTGTGCTTAGTTACTTGACTTGCAGAATGCATTAAGTCTTGCAACTCTTTATTTTCTGCACAAGCTGGAAAAGTTGATATTTTTGTTTGAGAAGTTCCATGGTATGCTGCTGGAATTTTAGCATATGGAAGTGACAGTTTAGTGCTCTAATAGCAAGAGTAGCTGAGGTGTATACTTTTTTACCCCATCCGTCTAATGCTCTGGAATCCCTATCTGAGGGGGTGGGATTCTTAGCAGAAGTTGCTTTAATTCCTTTAGTCCCTTGGGAGATAACCTCAGGATCAGCAGTAGGATTTCTGAAAAGTCAGGTTTCCTGGGAGCAGGAGGGAGGATGTCAGGAGTTAAACTAAGTTCCATGAAAATATCATCCACAGCATCCAGGACAGGAGGAATGGCCAAGGGTCTGTGCTGTGGAAGATCTAAAAATTCCCTGAGTCTCTTTTTAGACTGAGGGTAGTCCTGACATTCCCATTGGAAATGGTCCCTTAAAGTATGAAGGGTTTCCACAAATGAAAAATCTTTGGGTGGAGAGGCTGAAGGAATGGATTCAAAAAACAGTATTAAAAAAGACTAAGAAACCAGAAAAAACAACACGAATTCCCACAAATCAATTTAATATCAGAATCAGTCTTAGTGCCTCGGCCACAACAGCCTTCCAAGAGTACAAGAATAATAATGTACATATACTCCCTTTTATACCAAACACAATCAATTAGCAAAAGTCAATTATGCACTTAATTAATCAGTTAGAATCCAAATTTAAAAAGACATACCATACAAAATATAGATAATGAGCACATATAATACATATAAAACAAAACAGTATACATTATAATAAGCATCTCCAATTGACTTCTTTATTCAAACCCATCGGTGACAATGTATTATATTTCAGTATGAAAATAGTTTCTTTGTATAATAAAATATTCTTCAATAATTTATCATCTCCTTTTTAACAAAAAACTTGTTCCAAAATAGTTCCCTCCAATAAATTAACATTGCAATTGTGTCTCTCCACAAACTGCAATGCTACCGAACTCTGTAATTCTCGCCTTCTAATATCACGAACATGCTCCTGCAACCTTATTTTAAACTTTCTTTTTGTTTCACAAATATAGAAAAGGTTGCAGGGGCACCTAAGACAATAAATAATTCCAGAAGTGTGACATGAAAAATGATTCTTTGGTGTGAACCTTATCCCATTTATTCTAGGAAAATTCTATTCTAGGAGAACATATGTTACAGGAACTACAAGGTCTAGTACCATAGGTAATAAATAAAGGGCTAAATTGATTATTAGGGCAAATATAATAAGCTTTAACTAATTTAGCCCCTAGATTCTGCCCTCTTTTATATGCAACCCTGGCTATAATGGGAATAAGTTTTTTGAAGGAATGGATTCCTCTGCAACAGAATCTTCATAAGCAGAGAGGGGTTGCATGTCTTCATATTCAGAGACATCGGAGTCATCGGACTCCTGCTCAGATAAGTCTACTGGGGACAAATCTCTTTTTCTTTTGGAAGGGGTAGCTTGGCTTCCCCTGATTAACATTATAAGGTCTTCTGCCATTTTAAGCATTTGAGACTGAGGCAAGGAAGCAGGTGCCTTTGATGTGGTCGTCGATTTCTTGGGTGTGTTGCCTGCTCAGTGGCTCTGAACCCATCCAAGATAGAGACAACCACAGGATCCTTAGTCAATGAAAAGTTTTGCAGTATACCGGACTCCAAAAGTGTCTTGGTAGCGGCCTGTGAATCCACAGCAGTGGGCATCAGGGGCTGCAAAAACGCCTTACTGAGGACCAGAGAAGTGACGACTAGCTCAACGGAAGCGTTGTCGGTAGGTTTGGACCTGTGCAGTCTGTCTCCTGTCTTTATCCCTAGGTTTTTTCAAAAGATCTGATGTCGGATGGCTTACCAAAGCCATATTGGAAATCGAGGACTGAGTGCGAAAATATCTATCTACAATAAGGGCCCGACAACGTATAGTTCTGGCGTTGAACAAAGCACAAAAGCAACAGCGAGGGATGTCGTGGTCTAAGCAAGTGACACAGTAAGAATGAAAGTCTCTGTGTGGTATTTGCTTTCCACAGGTGAGACAATTAACTTTTTCTGATCTCGGTTAGAGCAAGAAAAAAAGGATCCCCAACGGGGTACTTAGCTTTAGAAGACTTCAACTTCAATTCAGATAATGAAACTCAGGTAGCAGCCGACCGACACTCATATGAACTGCTTCTGCTTCGGGCTCCTCGGCAAGAAAGACTGATGTAATGGTGTCGGCTGCCTTACTTTATACTACTGATGACCTGATGAAAGTCCTGAAGTGACAGCAACCGACACAGAAATACTAAGCCTCTGGTATTCGGGCCGACTGAGGGCTACCCTGGCAGGGATAACCCAAATGTGATAACTGCAACAGTGAAACACGAAGAACATCTGTTGTTTATCTGTATGATAAAGAATTACAGACTCTGTACCATTTCTTTAAGCACGTGTTTACATGTAAAAAAAACTGTTTGTCAGGGCACTGAGGTGCTTAACACACAGAGAGACCAAACATTTTGAAATATTAGACCAGCTGCCTGAGATAAGAATTATGTTAAGACAAAGAATGGCTACAACTTCCATTATAAGGTCACACAATGTATGGATCAAGTATGACTCTGCTGCCCACCAGTAGACAGGAGGTCAAGAAGCACCATCATTCTCATCAACTGCATACACAGCTGCACCCAAACCTCTTTTTCAAATACATAAAAATGTCACTGTGAACTCTCTAATTCAGTAGGCTAGAGTCTTATGCAGAATCAGAAGTAACAAAAAATAAAAGAGTGTCTTTTCATTACTGGGACTGTTACTGAAGCCCCATTAGTCTTTCTAAAGCATATAAAAACAGAGAGACGGGCCATAGTTCCACTGGTCCACATACATATAGTCAGCAAAAGTCTGGTCAGCAAGCTCTTGGAAATCAAGAGCACAGATGTGCCAAATTATGAGGTTATCTATGTGATGTGAAAGGCTGGCGCTTACTTTCATGGATGAAGGCTGCCCATTGCCCAGATCTGATATCTGACCTCTCACCTATAAAGAAGATGGCTATGGAAAGACCACCCCCTTCTCTCTCAATCTATATCAAGGGGAAAGCAGGTCAGAAAACTCTAAAATACAGTTCTGCCTTGAGCTTTTGTTCCACCATATCAGCATTCCTTTCCTGCTATCAATCCCGAACTGTGACATACCATGAGTGTGTGTGTGTGGGGGGGGGGGGGGGGTACACATTCTATACCAAAGAGCCATTCAGCCCACTCATAATACCAGCAGGGGCAGGATACTATCATCTCTTCTTTATAATAATCAAAAACGCTGGCAAGAACCATTTGTAGCCATCTGTTTTCAAGTTGTCTTTCACAGTACAAACATTCCCCACTCTTATCCTCCCAGCTGTACATCAGCACTGATTCAAATGGCATTAAATGTGCTCCTTGGACTTCATAACATAAAGAAGAATGGAAGGTCCCTGTGCTACTAACAAAAGCCAAGATAAACTTCCATTTCTGAACTGCACATTTTGTTTTTTCTTGCATCCAAGAGTTTTCTCTAAATGCATGTCAGTGGCCTCTCTGCACTTACAAACTCATGACATCTGAGTTTTTCTATTGCCATATGATAAGTTACTGAAACAAAACAGGAAATTCTGTGAGCAATGGACGACAGTAAAATGTCAGCTCTGTGCATCAAGGTGATAAAACCTTGATTATATCCCATTGACCTGACTTTCACTACCAATTCAGGTACTAAAAGAATTGTAGCAAGTGGTGGAAGTGAGTAGCAAATGCCAGGTCAATCATTCAGGGGCAGGGAGTTGTGTTAACTCCTGCAAAACTGCCATCTAGTCAGGATCAGGTGACAGCAGCAAATGTCTCCAAGCAGCATTTGCACTGCTACTAGGGGTGCGGTATATGTGTGGTAGTAAATACATGTTTGGGTCCAGTATTTTCAGAACTTTCAATCATCCAAGCTGCTGAACAGCTTGTTTGTTCATAGGTTCATAGATTGGTACTAGGCTATTGGCCCTAGAGCCTATACAAGCCTAGCCATAACAATTCCCTGGACATTTCTTCCCACACTATTTACTTCCATAGACCTCTGTCTAGCAGGGCGACTGACGTGATCCCGGGATGAATTTCCTTTCTCCCATCTAATCGTCAAGGTTCCTTTTGAAGAGGGCCAAAGAAGCGCTCTGCTTGACATGTATGGGTAGTCTATTCCAGGGTATGGGGAGTCTCTGGGTCAGGAACCTATCCCTCCAGCAAGTTTTGTTTATTGTGATGACAAGGTTTGGATCCCTGGAGGTGTGGCTCTGAGGGATTGGGATTTCGTTAAGTGTAGCATGTCCAACAGCTCTGGGTTTGACATGGCCTTGTACATTAAGCAGAGATCACCTCTGAGTAGCTGATATGCGACATAGTATAGCTAGAGATTTTTAAGGCGGTCAGCATAGAGCATCTGCTTTAGGCCTGTGATTCTTTTAGTGAGGTACTTCTGCAGCCTTTCCAGTTGTTGCAGATGTCTTGAGAGGTACATACCAAATGGGGCATTGTATTCTATAATGAGTCTAATAAGGAATGAGTACAGTGGGACAATGACCTCCTTTTTTCTGGATGAAAAGCCCTTAGAGATGACGTATGCCACATAGAAGGATTTCCTGACTGTTGTGGTGATGTGGTTATAGAAGGTGAGACCACTGTCCACCTGTGTCCCTAAGTCTCTTATCACACTTTCAGTGTTTAGTGTACTGCCACCTATGTGGTAATTCATGGGTACATGTTTTTCCCAAAGGGGATAACTTTACATTTCTTGGCATTGAGCTTGAGCCCATGGCTCTGGCACCAAGCATGTGTTTCTGTAAGGCCCTTTCGTAGAGTATCCACATCATTTGGGGATTCAGTATTGGCTCCCAGTTTGCAGTCATCTGCAAACTTCGTTAGCCAGAGTCCCTTAGTGTTGGCCTGTACTTCAGAGAAGTAGATGCCAAACAAGAGCGGTCCCAGAACTGAACCCTGAGGTACTCCACTTGTCACCTGTCTGGAGCTGGATTTGGAGTTGGCTACTATTACAGTCTGGGTTCTGTCGGTAAGCCAGTTGGCAACCCATCGAGTGACATAGGGATTAATGCCCAGCTTAGTAAGTCTATCTATGATTCCAGAGTGGGGGGATGGTGTTAAAGGCCTTGGCGAGGTCCATATAGGCTGTGTGGACCACCTTGCCCTCATCCATGGCTCTGGAGACGGATTCTAAGAAGTCAATCAGGTTCAGCGGACAAGATCAGCCCTTCACGAACCCAAACTGCGTGGGGTCCAGTGTTTGAAGGTTGCCAATGTCTTTGTTTATAAGTTTCATGATAATACGTTCCATGACCTTGCAGATCAGGCTCATCAGACTGATGGGGTGGTAGTTCCCAGGATCCAAGCTGGATCCCCCCTTGTGGAGTGGGATAACTGTAGCTGTGCGCCACTCACTGGGCACGAAGCCTGAGGTGAGGTGAGGTGAGGATTAAACATGACACTTAGGTGAGGTGCCAGTTCACTTTGTAGTTCATGTAATACACAGCCCAGGATGTCATCTGGTCTCATGGATGCTGTATTCTTAGCTTTGGAGAGTGTGTTTTTTACCTGTGTGGCCATTATTACTGGAATTTGGCAATCTTCCGGTATTGAGATGGGCCACTTAGGGGGTGAGAGGGGGGTGAAGTTGGCAATGAATTAATCTGCCAGAATATTGGCAATATCCTTGGGATCAGTATATTTAATGCTATTCTGTTGTAGCTCAGAGCAGATCTGAGCATTGCCATTTAGATTCTTGACATATTTATAGAATGCCTTGTGGTTGTGTTTGGAATCTTTGGCAATTTTATTTTCATAGCTAGCTTTGGAGGACTTTATGAGGGATCACAGCTTCTTACTGAGGCTGGTAAGGGAGTTTTTTGCATCCTGGGATTTTTCTCTTTCTGCAACAGTTTCTTCCTTTTGTTGTAAAGTTTGTTTATGGCAGGGGACCACCAGATTGGCTTCCTTTTTTTTGGAGGCGAGCATCTTGGTTCTATTTGGGATGGCATGATTCATACATGAGTGGATGTGCTCGTACAGTGCCTTAGTGTACGATTCAGCAGTCGAACTTTCAGTTCCCGTCTGCATGGGTGTCATGAAGTTTGTCACTTCTGACTTGAATAGCATGAAGTTGGCTTTGGAGAAGTTTTTTTATGGAGGTTTCCTTACGGGGGGAGGGGGGTGGGATGTGGATGTTAAGGGTGATTAGCTTATGGTCAGACCCGACCAACAAGGGGGTGACCATAGGTGTGGAGCATCGATTTCTCATGTTGGTAATGACCAGGTCTAGGATATTTGGAGTCCCTGGTGGGACTATGGATTAGTTAATCCAGTGCATTGGAATTTATGAATTCCAAGAACCGTTGGGTGTTGGTACACGAGTAGTTTTCCCCAGTTAATGGCAGGGTAGTTGAAATCACCCAGTATTAGGGTGTTTGGTTGTATCTTAATATTTTCCAGTATGTTTAGAAAGGTGTAGTGAGAATCTTGGGGCATGGTGGGGGATCTGTAGCAAGCTACGATTTGGATTGCAGTCTTACCTAGTGTTAGTTGCACCTGGAGAATTTCAGATGCATTGTGTTGGGCAACTAGCCTGGTGGTGTGAATATCCTTGGTGAATATGGACACTCCTCCACCTTTAGTGTTTCAGTCCTGGTTTGGGGGCCGAAAAGTGTGGTAAGAGTAGTAGCCTGGTACTGCACAGATATCGATGTTCTCCATTTTTAGGAGTGCCTCGAGAGAGTGCATTTTGAGGTTTAGACTTCTAGCATTGAGTAGCATTACCTTCAGAATTTGCATGCTTGTAAGGGAAAATACTACATCTGCATACATGATGCTCCACTACTGTCTTGTTCTGTATTGCAGACAGAGGTTGGAAAAGTGAACAATTTCATCAATACAATGGTAGGAAGGGAGCCGATGGTCAGCCATCAGGAGCAAGAAGAAAGATAAAAAAAATCCATCTTTATTCTAGTGTCTCTGCTGATCTTTACAAGTTGCTATTTCAACTGTATGCAGCCAACAATCTTTCTGAGACAGTGGATGCTAGACATTCTGCTTTTGGCATCAAATTATTCCAACCTGTACTCCAATCAGGTTTAACCCAACATGAGGATTTTACTGTTGGATATGGATATTCTCATGGCTCTCTATGGCCTTCTCCCTTTTTTAATTTCAACAAATGTTTTAGTCTTTAATATCTGTTTCAGTGTCATTCACATAAATATATATATATATATATATATATATATATATATATATATATGTAAACATACACACTTGAAAATTCTTGATTAGCCCTTTAACCACGACTACTGAAACTATCTGTATGCATTTACTTTGCTCTAGTTTCTGTTTGTGCATCCTCATATTTTAAAACTGTGTCTCTGTTATTATACAGAGCACTATAATTACTAGGTATAACTAATTCAGTGATTACTACCACTGTCATCTTATTTTTCTTCAGGTTCGATATCTGATTTTCTTGTTTCCACATTCTTGACTGTTGGCATGATTCCATGTGATGAGAACTTTTCAATTTTTAGAATTCTTTGTTTCATGCTTCCAATACTTCACGATTACCTGTATGTTGTAATGCTTACACAATCTCCAGTGTAACAGTCTTTTCCCATAATTATTTCAGTGTTCAGACCCTCAATGAATGTATCGCAGTCTGCAACAAATTATGTAACTATTTCTAGTTTTGTACTGCACAACATACATTTGTATGTGTCTCTCACCTTATCTACAGACTTTATAAATTAGCATGTATGTAGCCCATTGTCTTCTTTTGGTCTAAATTCGCCTCTCCTTAGACATGCGTGTGTCAAATCTTGATCAAGATATGGTAGTTTCAGAAGTTCTCCATATTTATTGCTGTTAGCTTTCCGTTCTTTTCTTTTGATCATGATCTTTGCATTCTTTCATTGTTTTTGTCACTCTATTTTGCTATCTGTTTTTTGTCTACTTCTGATTTGATTTCCATTTCTGCTCCTTTCCAAAATGCTTCTGCTAGTTTAAGCAAGATGTCATTGTAGACTTGTTTTCTTCATGGCTTTCATTATATTCAAATCTGCAAGGCATGGAAATTATTAAAGTATATGGGTATTAACCATGTCATTCTAGTCATCAGAAACCTTTACATACTCTAAGCCTCTGTTAGAGCTGAATCTGTTAATTTGGAATCCTTTCAAGTAAAAAGATGGATATGGCAAGAATGCTTAATATCACAAACATATTTTAACTTGTATAATGAGGAAATGATGCAAAATTCTGTGAATGAACTGGATACAACTGCATTTCAAATAAATGGTTGTAATATAAATAATTTACCTTTGTAGCTATCATTCTTATTGCATTTCCACCAGAGGTTTTCTAACAGCTAGCAGATAAATTAGATAAAGTTAGAAGAGACTATTCCCTTGAAATAAGTATACATAAAACAAACAAACAAAAAACATGGCAGTAATGCAACAAAATTAAACTTTCAGCACATTGTCAGGAGTAAGTGAGCACTTTTAAATACCTAGGTGTCAACATAACATAACATGTTGACTGCAGCCATGCCAAGTGTGGTAGACTGAACATCAGATTACATACCCACCTATGGAAAGGAAGATATTATTTAGAGACTGCTCAAAATATTAGTCTGGCCAACTGCAATGTACAGATGGAAGACATGGACACTGAAGGAGGAGACCAGGAAGAGAGAAGCATTTCAGATGCATGGATATCACAACATTCTGAGAGTTAGTTAAGCAAAACATCAGTCAAATTAATGAATCCTGAGACAGCTTTGGACAAGTCACTAGCAAGTGAAGGTGATTGTTGACAGAAGCTAAGATATTTTTGTCACATCATGAGAGAAGGAAAACTGGCAGTATTGATTTTACTAGACAAAGCTGCAGAAATGCAATCAAGAGGGTGACAGAAAAGAAGATTTACCTTTAGATGTGTGTATTGCACACAGGCGAACGGCAATTGTGTGAAAGGCAGTTTGCAAGATTTGCAAACGCCGAATGGAAAAAGGTTTGAATGTGCAATGAGTGAATGCACATTGACATTCGCTCATTGCACCTTCGACACTGTGGGGCGGATTGCACTATAGTGGGGATCAGCAAATGATCCCTTTCCCCACTGTAGTGCGATCCCGGAGTTAGAATATTACAGTAGGGTGGTGTGGGGGGTGCAGTGGGGCTTGCCACCCTGCTTTACACTTCTTTTTTTTTCACTCGACAGTAATGTTCGAAAAACAGTGACTCTGCTTTTCGATTTGCTGTTTTTCAAATATTAAGGACTATCGCCATTTTCACTTTCGTGGTTGCGAGTCGCTCATATGAGCATTCATACCACTGTGATTCCGCTTTATAAAGGTAAACTGAAAAGAAGGTGGAGAGAACATGTTAAAGAATGGACTGGAATGTCACTGGTGGATTGGATTCTAGAACATGAGATATAAAATGTCATAATGTTGTCTCTGAATTTTGATGATCTTCAGCCCTCAAAATTGAGGAGGCAAGAACCAATGCCAATATGTATATAGTCCCACAGCTGTAGACTTATACATACAGTTAATTTTAAGGAGGCACAAACCTCATTCAGACCAATGAATTTATAACTGTGCCATGCATTAGGTTTTTAATTTATTATTTGATTAGTATGAAGTAGTTTTCTCGTTTTCCTGTCGAGCTGATCCAATGCTTTTTAAGTCCAATAAATCACACCAATGTAAAGACTGTTTTTAATATTAGCTTTAGTCTTATAAAATATTCCTTACTAAGCTTTTTCTCATCTGATCATGTCGTACTACCAACACGATCTATTTTCAGAGATTTTTATACTCCATCTTGTTTGAGTTCCTTTGTTGCATTCCTCTCCAAAGTTGAGTTTCTTGATGCATCAGTTTTTCTGCTTTAATTGCTGTCCTGCTTTTATCAAGATGAAACATCATTTTTATATCATCTGGAAAAAATGTAACCATTTGTGATTGCAATTTCCGGTGCTAGACAGATTAACTATATGGTGTCACATAATTCAGAAAAAGTTGAGAGATGTCATTTGGCAAAGTTTTTTTCTAGTAGTCTGTAAGGCACAGCTTAGTTAGTTAAGTGAACAGCATAATGGGTTAATTAGCATGTTTTTCATATTCAATAGGATCTTCACAATCACTTGTGTCGATTTCTTCTTTTTAGGTAGTGTTACTATTGCTGTTGTTTTCTTTCCCATTTCTCTATAAAACTTTTTGAGGTATTGGTGAACTGCTTGTTTCTGGTTATGCTGATAGTTTGTTTATTACTGGAAATGGTGTGAGATGCCATAGCTTTCAACTCTCCAGATATTCGCAGAATGCCCTGATTTTTGCCTCATATTTTTGGTTGTTCCTCATAAAACACATGCTTTTCTGGCAAATCAGTAAGGAATAAATGAAAGACATTCAGACTTCATATCATTCAGAAAATGCATGGTAACACAAAAAGTTTTATTCTAACAACTTTCTAAGTTTATGTGGTAAATACCTAAAATTAGTCCCAATTTTTCAGGCCTTTGTCCCCCTTTATTTTTGACTTTGTCCACATTTCTTGTCCTGAGATTTTGAGAGATATGTACAATGCATCTTGATCTGTTTTGATACTGTTAATTGTTTATATCATATCTATTTTGCCAAGAGATTTTGATGAATTTATTCCTTTTTTCTCTCGTATCTTCTAGCCTTAGTTGCTTTATGCAGTCTCTATTTGATGATTCCATGGAGGGATTCCACTTGTTCTCTTATTTGTTTTTTTTTACTCTGTATTTGTGTGCTAACAGTTTAGCTGTTTAGCTGTACACTAGCATATTATATTTATTTATATTACATCGCGTGAATCTCTTGTAACAGTACCAGTTACTGTGCTCATTTGTTTCATCAATATTGTAATACTGGGTCTTATTTACTTTCTGTTTCCTCATTTCCTCATCTGTCTTATAATCTTTTTCTTCACCTTAGCATGGCTGCCCATTTCAATTAAGTCAAAGAGGTGCTCTCTTAGCTCATTGTCTTCTAGACTGAAGCATCCTCCCTCTTTTTTTCCACTTGTTTAATCCAAAATAGATGTTTGGCTAAGTCTCTTGCAATAGTACACCTTTTCAAAAAGTGCCCTGGCTCTGCCTGTTGTACCACTGACTGAGGCTTTATTGTCTCATCTCATTTGGATATTGCCTGTATCAATGCTTCCAGACTATGAACCCTTCATTTGTCAGCTGGTTTATCACTTCAGTTTCTCTTTGCTGCTTTTCTACATCATCGCACTTGTCCTTGTCAACCGATTAAATTTTAATTTTTACAAGCAAGGTGTCGGGAGAAGAGCATGTGGGCCCGAAACTCAAGAAGATGTGGTAAAAAATTCCCAGACAATAGTCTGGAATATCTCAAATAGGATACTGACCATAGATGAATTGAGTGGCCTTAATAAGGGGCTTTCATTCATACCCTCTGGTAAGAGTAATATAACTGATCTAGTCATTGATACAAAGTTGTTTGTATGTAACATACAGCTTAAGCTAGGCTATGGACAACCATTAGACACTAGTAGTAACCCCAAATATAACAAACCTAGTGTATATGTACCAATACTGCACCCTTTATTAGATGCTTTCACTAAAATGGTAGAAGATCTACACAAATTGAGTGGTGAGAATAAGAAGAAGAAATGGTTTGGCAACTTAACCCCAAGTCAGAGGACTGCCCTAAATACATTGAGAAATGACAACAAAATAGTCATTAGACCTGCAGACAAGGGGGGACCGGTGGTGGTACTTGATAGAAATTAGTATGAGGAAACCATGTCCCAGATGTTAAGTGACGGAAGGTATTATTCCACTATACACTTGGATGAAGTGGAGACACACATTAGGAGGATATTTAATATGTTACAGGACTTACTTATGAGCAGAGTGATAGAACATGATCTATATATATTCTTTACCGTAACACATCCATTGATCCCTGTTATCCAAAGACTACCCAAGGTCCATAAAGATTCATTTAATCCCACTATGAGACCTATTGTGTCAGGGAGGGGATGGGTCACTGAGCCATTGTCTTTTTGTATATAGAGAAGCAGTTAAGACCAATTGTCACATATTTTGAGAGACAACACCAAACAGTTCTTACTGGATTTAGACAGAAGAGTGAGCAGGCAACCATCAGGTTTGACATTAATCCTTGTGACATTAGACATCCAGTCACTGTTTACAGTTATTCCTAACCAAGATGGGGTAGAAAGTATGCACAGATGTTTAAGAGGAAATAGTAATTACACCCTTTCACAAATTGATATAATTTGTGCATTACTTGAGGTTGTCTTAGAAAATAACATCTTTATGTTCAATGACATAATATACCTCCAGAAGGATGGCATAGCTATGGGCACTCCTTGTGCCAACAGCTACGCCAACCTGGTCATGGCAGATTGGGAGAAAAGAAAAGTTATTTGCCTTGGATAGTTTTACTGAGCATGTGGTCTTTTATAGACATTTTGTGGATGACCCGTTTCTTTTTTGGGCAGGTTCAGACACTGAATTACAAGGTTTCTATGATGAAATTTACTCACTGACACATTATTTGAATTTTACGATGGAAAAATCTGACCAGTGGATATCCTTTTTAGATGTTTATATAGAGAAATTACCAAACAGGCTACTCAACACTGGAGTTTATAGGAAGCCTTGCTATAAGAATTCCTTTCTTCACAGAGGGAGCATGCATCCCAGTTATGTCTTTAATAACATAGTGAAAGGGCAGGCCATACGTGCATCATGTTTGAACCCAACACAGACAGGGTTTGAGAGAGAATGATCCCATTTATGTGAAAGGTTAGCAAACAGGTCTTATAGCCTGATAGAGATTAATGCAGGTATTCAGAGGGCTCAGTTGTTGAGAGACAATGTTGCACAACCTTATTTTTCAGACAGGAGTGATCCCACCTGTCTTGGTACAACAGAACATCCAACCACTTGGAAATCTACAGTTAGAGTATATCCCTTAACTATACACAGGACATTGGCCCAGTTAGAAATGTCTTCCATAAGAATTGGGGAATCTTAATGGCGGATCCAGAGTTAAAGGGACTAGTAGGTACTGAACCTCACTTTGTCTATAGGAATAAGATGAATTTACAGAGACTATTATGCTATCCTAGAGGCCCTAGTGGTCTGAATGAGACTTACTCATCTATAGGTATGCAACCATGCAACAAATGTAACTTTTGAGAATTTGTTTGTATAGATTCTTATTACACACATCCCATCATCCTACAATGGTTTGATTTTAGAGTAACTGCTACTTGTAATATACAACATGTGGTTTGGCCAAGTACACAGCCTGCACTGCATTCTATGTAGGAAAATCTGATAGACGCCTAAGGGACAGGATTAGGGAGCACCCATACAATATACGTATACAATCTCCTAACAATGCACTCTGGAAGCATGTCACACACACTAATGACCAGCATAGTTTAAAATTCCAGGTCCTACAAGTGAACATACCCAGTACCAGAGGTGGAGACATTAGAAATTACCCACAGAGAATAGAAGTTGACTGGATCATCAGGTTAAGGGCAGATCAGAACCCATGTCTTAATGATAAGCCAGCCTTGAAAAACAGGAGATTGATAGCCAGATGACACAACATACATTGTTATAACCAGTGTCCCTTTTTGATGAGATTTTATGTTGACCTTAGATATGTTCTTTTATATATTTTAAATCATATAAAACTTGCATATATTCAAATATATTTTTATAAATTTAAATATATTTTTAAAAACTGCTTTATTTTTGTAAGCCCATTTTGAGTATTTATTCTTACTTATGTTTACATGTTATATTTATGAATGCATTTATGTTTGTTTGTATTCCTACTTTTAGTGCATGCTCATGAAATGACTTTTTTTTTTAAAATAGACTAATTGTAGGAAGTGATGTCATATCTAGGTGACTATATATTCTTTGTGTCCCCTTTTTGTATGTATTAAAGGTCTGAGGAAGCCCAACAGGGTGAAAGCACTAACCTAACTCTGCACAATAAATCTTTCTTCATTTTAAGCTTCGTCCATTAGACTTATTGGAGTTTACTACTTGGAATTGTTTTTATCAGGGAACTTTATTTTACACCTACAGCCTTGGAGTGCCTCTAAGCTTTCTGTTTGGGTTTATCTTTGTCTTTTAGCATCAGAGCACTTACTCCCTTGTCACTTGCTCTGTTGACTTCATTAAATTTTAGTCTTTTATTCTTTTCTTTGTAAAATTTACCATGTCCAGATGTCTGTACCTGTGTATATGTCTTCAACTACCTTGGTTAACAGAGGTATTTATCTTTTCTGCTTAAATATTGCACCATATCAGATCTGTTTTCTTTCCAAAATCTGCAATTCTTTATTTTTATGAATTTTATAGTGCTCAGGTTTTATCTTTTTCTTGTATTTCTTCAGTCACATCTTCTTCTAGATCATCTAATTTATTTCTTTATCTATGTATTGCTTTGCTTTGATCTGCTCTATTAAAAACCTTATCTTTTTTTTGTAACTTTTAAGAGTTTTTTTTGGCATAAGTATTTCCCTTCCTTTAACATCTTTCTTATTCTTGCTCTATATCTTCTGTTTGGAAATTCAGGGTTTGCTGCTGTATAACACAAACAACACAATCATTCTTATCCACAATAAAACACTTTATTATCTCCATGGCTGTTGCCTAGCATATGAGATCTTTTTTGTGGACTACTGCTTCTTTCTATAATGGGGGAGAACTCACAGCATGATCTAGACTTGAGGTAGGAATATTTCCATGTGATGAGGATTCTACAGTGCTTTTTTCCAGTCCTGGCACCAGTGCCTGCACCAGGAGTTGGCACTTTTTATCCTGGGACCTATGTGCCAAGTCTTTTTTCTGCTGAAATGCAGCTTGAGCGTAGCACTATTCAAGTAAAAAATGCAGTTAAGAAATACAGTTATTCTGCCATAAACATTCATTTGAAGAAGTCTACAGCTCCTGGAAACAGTTTAGTAGACAAAAGCTCATCTTTTACTTAAGTAGCTCTATAAAGTTCCTTGTTAGTTACTCAGACTGTTTTTTTAATTTTATTCTACAAAGATAATTTATTATTGTGCCACACCCTCTCTTATTTATTTATTTAATTAATTTATTTTATTGCATTTGTTTACCGGGAAAGTCCACTGGGCCTAAAATAGCCCATTTGCAGTGGAGGCCCAGGGAGAAACGCTCCAACAAGAACATAGATACAGAAAAAATTAAACATTAATTGTTTCAGAAGTAGAAACAGTGTTACACATAATGATTTATTTATTTTATTGCATTTGTTTACCGGGAAAGTCCACTGGGCCTAAAAGAGCTGATTTGCAGTGGAGGCCCAGGGAGAAAAGCTCTGACAAGAACATAGATACAGAAAAAAAATGAAACATGAATTGGTTCAGAAGTAGAAACAGTGTTACACATAAATGTTTTATTTATTTAACATTTGTTAACCATGAAAGCCAGACTTGGAACAAAGCCAATTTTCAGTGAAGGCCTGGAGAGAAATGCAGGCATGGCAGATGTTGGCACATCTGAGGAGCACATTAGTTCATTTTCAGTAATCTTGTTGCTTTTCTGTCAAAAGCAATTTTACTCTCAGCAAAGTTCCATTCTTCCATTCTATATATTTTACCTGCATGGTTTACTACAGCCACCGTTTTTACGAATAATGTAATTACATGTATTTTAGCTTAATACTGCTCCTCAATGATTATACTAACAGAGCTGCAGCTTTTCAAGAGGATCAACAACTTTTCACTTTCTTTGCAAAAGACACACAATGAAAAAAGTCTAAACAGTGTCGGTCAAAGTGGTTGTCTGACTGAAAATCTTTCTTTATGATGAGCATATAATGTGCTTGGGATTGCCCAGTGGTCCATTCCACAAGAGGGCTACTAAGTTCATGTGTTAAAAGACAGTATTTATCAGAACATCCTCTCATCTTACCATAACTTGCCATGGTCTTAATTTAATGAAAGAATCAGTTTACAACTACAGCTCAGAATAAATCCTGACAGAAATATGATAGGAGCTATATACCAATGCAACTTGGTTTGCATATATTAACTCTGTCACAATAAGCTTAGCTTCTTAAGTCATAAGGTTTCCATCCTTGAAGCTGGAGGGTGCATCTTGGTCCATTTTACATGCTTTTGTAAAACAGTTTGGAGTAAATGTTCTCTTTTAATCTAGAACTACCATATCCACAACAGTAGCAACACATTATGTGGGACACCCAGCTAGGTTGGTCTGGAACACCACTTGAACTCTATCCTTAAAGACTTTTTGCTTCCAGAATTTGACAGTCAGCAACAACTGCCATGTTACAGTACTCACCAGAAACATGCATCTGTGAGAAGACGCTCTA
Organism: Protopterus annectens; assembly: GCF_019279795.1. Lineage (NCBI taxonomy): Eukaryota > Metazoa > Chordata > Ceratodontiformes > Protopteridae > Protopterus > Protopterus annectens. Next base: position 599,811,611 of record NC_056731.1, on the reverse strand, counting down.
ACAGCAAGTTATGAATGCCACTCCACTCCTTCTAATGCAACAGATTTTAATTTTCTATGTCCCGGGAAATTATTCCTTGGCATATCTGTCAAAGGTGATACCTCATGCCTGAGATCTATGGAAGCTCCACTGTGTTTGTATTATTGTAAGACCTATGGGGAGGAGACAGCATCAGGCAAGAATAAGATAAGTTTGGGAATGATTAAGCAGAACAGGTGGCCCCTTAAGAAGTAGTGATGGAAAGTCAGGAACAGACATACAGAGCAGGCAAAGAACAGTACATGTTCAAATTAGCACTGTACATATTCGGACAATGCACTGACTTAGTAGCTATCTGGCTTTCATACTCCACAGGATACAACAGCTTGTCAGCTTACAAAGATTCAAAGGCACCTTACATGCCAAGCCTTTCTAAGCTTTCATACCAACAGAGAGAGGGAGGCTAAAGCCCTGAAAAGATCAATTTAGGAATATATATATATATCCTCACCTTGGCAACAAAACCTTACAGAAAATAAGGGGCATAGAGGGAGGTTGCAGCTATTGCAGCAGTGATCATTCAAAAATCTAATTTTATGGTAAAGTGACTGCACTATGTTAATCATTATGGTCACTGCTGCAGTAACCTAAGCTATACATTTAAACTACCGCAGCTTACATTGACTGGGATAAGGAAGAATGAAGGTCCAGGACCTTCAGTAAAAAGGTCCTAGCAAAGCCTGTCCTAGACCTGAAGAAGGAATTTAGTTTATAGTGTTTTGTAAAAGCATGCATAGAGGACCTAGGCGCTGCTTCTAGAATCCAGTTCTTTCCAAAAAGCCACAGAAAAAGCCAAGGCCCTGGGAGAAACAGTCTTGACCCTGCCTGGAATTGCCTTGTTTTGGTGGGTATAACAAAAGGTAGCAACACAAGACAACAATTTGGAAGTAGTCTGCTTTGACATAGGTTCGCCTTTTTTCTTACCTTCACAAAAAAAGAACAGCATCTCAGGGCTCCTAAAAGATTTTGTTCTGGCAAGACAGTATGCAAGTTGTCTGTGGTCATCCAAGGTATGGAATATCCTTAGTCACTCATTTTTATGTTCTGGAAAGTAGACAAAGAGATGGATAGATTGGCTCAAAGTAAACTGGGACACACTTTAGGCATACATGAAGGATTACTTCTCAAGAAAACCCCATCTTCTTGGAAAAATGAGGAAAGGTCTGCCTATCATAAGCGCTTGCAACTCTCATTCTCTTTTTGCAAAGGTCATTGCAATTAGTAACATCATTTTCCATGTTAAGATCCTCCAACCAGCCTGAGGAGCAGGTTCAGACAGATCAATAGTTATTTTTTTCTAATGCAATATTAAAATCCCAAAAAGAAGTCATCTGTTTCTAGGAGGCTTGATATGCAGCACCACTTTTAAAGATATTTGCATGACACTGAACTGAAAGGGTAGGATCCATGAGCAGAAATGCTGAAATGGCCAACAAAGGAACCTTGCTGGATGAGTAAGACAGGCTAGAGGACAGTAGCTCAAACAAATAATGTAGAACCGCAGAAGCACTAGCCCTGAAAGGGTGCTGGTTCCTGTCTTGGCACCACCTAGAAAGTCTTTTCCATGTACTAACATGTAATTTTTTACTAGCTGGTAACTGCTGCATGTTCTCAGAAAACAGGTTCCTAAAAATATTAAGAATATATAATCCAGACAGTTGCAGTTGCTTGGGATCGGAATGTGTTAATGAGGATATGGGGTCCTGTGTGAGGAGGCTCAGTTTATGAGGAAATTTGTGGCAATTGCCCATGGCTATTTCAAAACAAGGGAGAAGCATTGTTGACTTGGCTAGAAGGGAGTGAACACAGAGTCTGTTGGAGAGTCCTGCTGAATCTTCAGAGTGACTCTGGATATTAGTGGAAAGGGTAGAGAAGTATACAGGAACATTCCTGTCCTAAGGAAAAGAAAAAGCATCAGTCTTGCCATCTTGTAAGGTGTCCTGAAGCAGAATTTTGTCAATTGATTGTTGGGTGTTGAGGCAAAAAAGCCTATATGAGGTATTAGCCACAGGTGGATCAATTCCAGGAAGGCCAGACCTTCCTGATATATTTCTCCAAGGCACATCTATGAATATGAGGATATGTTCTTGTTCTGCTCAGCTTTTCTGCCATTTCTACTCTGATGGTATGCAAGATGCTTGTAGAAGGAGACTGTGCTGAAAAGCTACATCCTATGCTGTCATGGCTAGTCTACACAGAGCATAAGATCCGACTCCCCCCTCTTGTTTATGTAATGTAGTGTTGTAAACACTTGCAGTAGTCCTGGAGATAACAGATGATTGAGAGAGTTGAGAGTATTTGAACGTGCCAAAATCTTTTATATTTCTGTGTTTTGGTCTGTCATTTCTGTTACAAAGACCCTGCACTTTTATTCTCATATACACTGCACACTAAGCAAAGTCTAAGACATCTGTTGCTACAGATAGTGTTAGAGCTGGAAGGGAAAATGGGAGACCTGGATTCTGAAACATTTGATCTCTCCACAAAAATATCTCCCTTTTCACAAAGCAAAACTGGAATCTGGAATGTCAGGGGATGTTGATGTTGGGACCATACAAATTTTAGGTATCACTGGATTTTTCTCATGTGGAGTCTTACTAGAAAAGCCATGAGATCTAGAATCCTGAGAAATGCCCTGGAAAAGATATTAGTCTGAGTGGAAAACCTGAGGAATAGATCTAGATACAGATCTTTTACCTGTGGAAGAAAGCTCTTTGTGTAGGACTCTGCACATAAAAGCAAGGCATGTAAATATGGAAAATTGTGAATACCTTGCAGTCTGTAGTAGGCTATCACAGGAGCTGCTTAATTTGCAAATACCCTTGGAGGACTGTACAGACTAAAGGGTAATGCAGAGAAATGATAATGTGATCCAGAAAAAGAAAACATTAAGAAATGCCTCTGAAAAGAGGATCTACATGAATGTGAAGATATGCATCTTTTAAATCTAAGTTCAACAGAAAAGTCAAACGGGGAACAACAGGTAACAATTTATGAATGGATAACAGTTTCAACTTGGGCACTATCACAAACAAATTTAGAAAGGAAAGACCAAGGGTTAGTCCTGGTCATTGGTGATTCTATAATGAGGCACATCTATGCCCCTCTCATCAGACTGAGTAAGGAGAGAATCATGGTTAGCTCACTTTCTGTGGCTAGGATCCATCAAGTCACACAGACACTTAGGTCATTGAACCACAGGCACCGGTATGAGTCTGTCATAGTCCGTGGACGTGTTAATGACCTGAGACCTCCCCTAAATATATAAAGTGAGACATGACCGAGCTTGCTGGTTATGTGTCTCAGGCAGGTATGAGCCTACCACTGAGCAGCTTACCACCTTCTCCAAGAGTGATGCCATGTTACTAACAAAAAATGACTGACTTTCAGCAATTGGCTTAGCTTCTAGTATCAATCCAAGGGAGTACAATACTTGAAAGCCTGAAAGACATGGTTGACAGATCTCACTGCTGTGCCAAGGATGATCTGCACTTATCCCCTCTAGGCTGTCGGATCTTGGCAAAGACCTTTTCTACTCCCATAGGGCATTTTTTAGCAATGCCAAACTGATGAACCTCATGACTTAACTGAACCTAAGAAGGAATAGCTGAAGGTGGTACTTTTCAATGCTACAAGTTTTAACAAGAACCTCCACTCCCTGCAAGGCTTCATATCCCTGGAGAGTGCAGACATCTGTGAAGTAATAGAGACATGGTTTAAAGGTGAGGAGAGTACTCTGGCAATGCAAGGTTATAATGCCTTTCACACCTTTACACTAGCTACTGCACAGGAGGGAACTAAAGGTGGAGGAGTCAGTCTGTATTAAAACAACCTCACATCCAGACTAGTTAAAGTATATGACCTGCTGGAACTCATACATGTGCAGCTAATCATAAACAGACTGTCATACCATATCCTTGCAACCTGTAGGTCTCCTTCATGTCCCAGGAATCCCATATTACCTATCTCAATACACTAATTGCCCTAACTCAAACCTGAGATTACAGGCTAGACTCCTGTTTTAAACTTTGCATTGTTTTGATACATTACACTCCATCTATTCTACTGCATTCTATGTATGTACTATAACTTATTCTACTGCATTCTATGTATGTACTATAACTTAAGAGTCAACATATGGTTAGCTGTCCTACTCAGCCTATTGACAGTGCCTTTGCTACTTTATAACGGTTACAGTACTACTGCCTTACAATTGATTTCAATAGCCTCTCTCAGAAATATGGGCATTTATAAAAGCTATTTTATTAATTGTGTCTTAATGCAAGCTAATTATTTGTTAATTGCCATTACTGCTTGATATGTGCTAACCCTTTTCTCTCCTCTACATTTATCTTCTCTTTCTCCCCAAAGTACTGCC